>NC_059205.1:3104312-3131812 GCF_020615455.1 Coregonus clupeaformis | reverse complement strand
CCCCAGTCACCATTAATTCCCATGCCCAGACATGAAACTCCATTCCAGAGCCCACTAAAAGCAATATTATATAAAGCATGGGGGGATGATTTAGTGTTATCAGGAGATAGAGAACAGTGTGTGTAGCTGAGCCAACAGACAGACAGTGATTCTCTTCCCCAGGCAGTGTGTGTGTGTGTGTGTGTGTGTGTGTGTGTGTGTGTGTGTGTGTGTGTGTGTGTGTGTGTGTGTGTGTTTATTGCTAAGATAGCTTGCTCACCAACTGTGGGCTCAATCTGACTGGGATCTGATTAGGCCCAGTAATCTAGTGCCACATCACCACTAAAACATTTACATTACATTTGAGTCATTTAGCAGACGCTCTTATCCAGAGCAAAAACAAACTGGGATCTGATTAGGCCCAGTAATCTAGTGCCGCACCACCACTAAAACACACTCTCATACAGAGAGTCAGCGGTTGGGCCTTGGAATACCTTCTCCACATTATTAAATCATACTGTAGATACCAATAGTGGGTTTCAATAGCTTAGTGAGGTTAGAGCATAGTGGTGCTTTGCAATGCAACAGTAGAGTTGTGGGTGGCAGTGTTTCCCCTACCATTGTTTAGTGTAGGCGGTTTCAAGTGTCTTTAATTGAACATTTTGGCCCCGCCTGGAAAATAATCTATATAAATTCATCAAGTGTAGCATCTGGATGCTACTTATTTTTAACATCATCCACAAAAGAGTCACAGCAAAATCTTTTGTATGATCTCTTATACACTATTTTAGGCCCAGCTTTTGGAACCTTGGCTTTCTTGGACATAGCCACTATATTGTGATCACTGCATCCAATGGGTACGGATACAGCTTTAGAACAAAGTTCTACAGTATTAGTAAAAATGTGATCAATACATGTGGATTTATCTTGTTCCTTTAGTGTTTGTAAACACCCTGGTAGGTTGATTAATAACCTGAACCAGATTATAGGCACTGGTTACAGTGAGAAGCTTCCTCTTGAGCGGACAGCTTGATGAAAATTCATATTCAATATTTAGGTCCGCAAGAAAGTAGACCTCTCTGTTTACATCACATACACTATCAAGCATTTCACACACATTATCTACAGTAGATAATGACTGTTAGCACTTGGTGGCCTATATCAAGACCCCAACAGAACAGGCTTTAGATGAGGTAGGTCAACCTGCAACCACAACACTTCAATAACACTTGACATGAGATCTTCTCTAAGCATTACATGGATATGACTCTGAATATATATAGCAACACCTCCCCCATAAGCATTCTTGTCTCTTCTGTAGATGTTATATCCTTGTATTGCTACTGCTGTATCATCAAAGGAATTATCTAAGTGAGTCTCAGAAATGGCTAATATATGAATGTTATCTGATTTTAGCAAGTTATTGATTTCATTAACCTTATTTCTTGGGCTCCCGAGTGGCGCAGTGGTCTAAGGCACTGCATCTCAGTGCTTGAGGCGTCACTACAGACCCCCTGGTTCGATTCCAGGCTGTATCACAACCGGCAGTGATTGGGAGTCCCATAGGGCGGCGCACAATTGGCCCAGCATCGTCCAGGTTTGGCCGGTGTAGGCCGTCATTGTAAATAAGAATTTGTTCTTAACTGACTTGCCTAGTTAAATAAAGGTAAAATAAAAATAATTCAAATAAAAATTCTAAGGCTACGTATATTAATACGGTCTATTTTCAGCCCTTTCCTTGGTAGCTTATCAGAGATAGACATAATATGCAAAGAGCAAACAAAGTGAGAAAAAAAACTAACATTCAGCAGTCCATTAATCAGTTGGTGTGTTTAAGTGTGTTTGTGTGCTGCGGGGTTGAAGCTACGAACCCATAGGCTTGGCTGTGGTTCCTGAGATAATTAAGCAATTAACATCCATTCATGCTTAGGGTCATGTATATAAATGCTGGGCAGGCCTTTATTTTGGCTACCATGGCTATGCCCCCATAGGATGACAATGCCCCCATCCACAGGGCACGAGTGGTCACTGAATGGTTTGATGAGCATGAAAATGATGTAAACCATATGCCATGGCCGTCTCAGTCACCAGATCTCAATTTAACACTTATGGGAGATTCTGGAGCGGTGCCCGAGACAGTGTTTTCCACCACCATAAAAAAAAGTAGGTATTTTCTTGTGGAAGACTGGTGTTGCATTCCTCCAATAGAGTTCCAGACACTTGTAGAATCCATGCCAAGGTGCATTGAAGCTGTTCTGGCCCAACGCCCTATTAAGAAGCTTGATGTTGGGGTTTTCTATATTTTGTTAGTTACCTGTGAATAATATATCTGTACGATACCAGTCACTTTGGATAAAGTTACATGACCACCACATTAGTGATAGTGTTATAGCTTGCTGTGGCCAAAAGCGCCACAAGGTCACAGTGATAAGAGTGTCTGCTAAATGACTAAAATGTAAAAAATGATACGATGGTTCGTTGTCAAACCTGAGACTTTGCTATTATTCAAGGGCTTTTAAACGCTACAGGACATTAATGGGTTGCCTAGCAACATATGGACACTCACTCTTACTCCCTTGCGTATGGCTTAACCTACACCCTGCGCAGCCTTTCAAATTGGCTGAAATAACATCTATCATTGTTAATTGGCATTTATGACACGGTGGAGAGGAGAGAGTGAGAAGAGAGGATAGAGAGAGGAGAGAGGTAGGGCTTGATGACACCGCAGAGAGAGAGAGAAAGAGAGAGAGAGAAAGAGGGAGAGAGAGAGACAGAGAGAGAGAGAAGGGAGGAGGGAGAGAGAGAGAGGTAGGACTTGATGACACCACGGAGAGAGGAGAGAGGAGGCAGAGAGAGAGAGAGAGAGAGAGAGAGAGAGAGAGAGAGAAGAGAGAGAGAGAAGGGAGGAAGGAGAGAGAGAGATGTAGGGCTTGATGACACCGCAGAGAGAGAGAGAAAGAGAGAGAGAGAAAGAGGGAGAGAGAGAGAGCGAGAGAGGTAGGACTTGATGACACCACGGAGAGAGAGGAGAGAGGAGGCAGAGAGAGAGCGAGAGAGAGAGAGAGAGAGAGAGAGAGAGAGAGAGAGAGAGAGTGGTATGGCTTGATGACACATACACAGGCATTCTGACACACACACGTACAATACTTTATTTTAACAATTTTTTACATTGTAGAATAATAGTGAAGACATCAAAACTATGAAAGAACACATATGGAATCACGTAGTAACCAAAAATGTGTTAAACAAATCAAAATATATTTCATATTTGAGATTCTTCAAATAGCCACCCTTTGCCTTGATGACAGCTTTGCATACTCTTGGCATTCTCTCAACCAACTTCATGAGATAGTCACCTGGAATGCATTTCAATTAACAGCTGTGCTTTCTTACATTTACATTTTAGTCATTTAGCAGACGCTCTTATCCAGAGCGACGTACATTTTTTTTTCTCATACTGGCCCCCCGTGGGAATCAAACCCACAACCCTGGCGTTGCAAGCGCCATGCTCTACCAACTGAGCTACACGGGACATTTGTGGAATTTCTTTCCTTCTTAATGCGTTTGAGCCAATCAGTTGTGTTGTGACAAGGTAGGGGTGGTATACAGAAGATATACCTATTTGGTAAAAGACCAAGTCCATATTATGGCAAGAACAGCTCAAATAAGCAAAGAGAAATGACAGTCCATCATTACTTTAAGACACGAAGGTCAGTCAATACGGAACATTTCGAGAACTTTGAAAGTTTCTTCAAGTGCAGTCTCAAAAACCCTCATGCGCTATGATGAAACTGGTTCTCATGAGGACCGCCACAGGAATGGAAGACCCAGAGTTACCTCTGCTACAGAGGATAAGTTAATTAGAGTTACCAGCCTCAGAAATTGCAGCCCAAATAAATGCTTCACAGAGTTCAAGTAACAGACACATCTCAACATCAACTGTTCAGAGGAGACTGTGTGAATCAGGCCTTCATGGTCGAATTGCTGCAAAGAAAACACTACTAAAGGACACCAATAAGAAGAAACACGAGCAATGGACATTAGACCGGTGAAAATGTGCCCTTTGGTCTGGAGTCCAAATTGGAGATTTTTGGTTCCAACCGCCGTGGCTTTGTGAGACACGGTGTGGGTAAACGGATGATCTCCGCATGTGTATTTCCCACCGTAAAGCATGTTTTATGGTGTGGAGGTGCATTGCTGGTGACACAGCATGATGCTGCTACCACCATGCTTCACCGTAGGGATGGTGCCAGGTTTCCTCCAGACGTGACGCTTCGCATTCAGGCCAAAGAGTTCAATCTTGGTTTCATCAGACCAGAGAATCTTGTTTCTCATGGTCTGAGAGTCCTTTATGTGCCTTTTGGCAAACTCCAAGCGGGCTGTCTAGTGGCTTTTTACTGAGGAGTAGCTTCAATCTGGCCACTCTACCATAAAGGCTAATTGGTGGAGTGCTGCAGAGATGGTTGTCCTACTGGAAGGTTCTCCCATCTCCACAGAGGAACTCTGGAGCTCTGTCAGAGTGACCATCGGGTACTTGGTCACCTCCCTGACCAAGGCCCTTCTCCCCCGATTGCTCAGTTTGGCTGGGCGGGCCAGCTCTAGGAAGAGTCTTGGTAGTTCCAAACTTCTTCCATTTAAGAATGATAGAGGCCACTGTGTTCTTGGGGACCTTCAATTCTGCAGAAATGTTTTGGTACCCTTCCCCAGATCTGTGCCTCGACACAATCCTGTCTCAGAGCTCTATGGACAATTCTCTAGGGATTCCTTCAACCTCATGGCTTGGTTTTTGCTCTGTGGGACCTTATATAGACAGCCGTGTGCCTTTCCAAATCATGTACAATCAATTGAATTCACCACAGGTGGACTCCAATCAAGTTGTAGAAACATCTCAAGGATGATCAATGGAAACAGGATGCACCTGAGCTCAATTTCGAGTCTCATAGCAAAGGGTCTGAATAATAATAATTTCAGTTTTGTATTTTTAATAAATTTGCATTTCTAAAAAACAGTTTTCACTTTGTCATTATGGGGTATTGTGTGTAGATTGATGAGGAGTTTTATTTTATTTAATCCATTTTAGAATAAGGCTGTAACGTAACAAAATGTGGAAAAAGGGAAGGGGTCTGAATACTTTCCGAATGCACTGTATATGCATGTATATGTGCATGTATCTAAGAGAAATAAAACGTCCACTTACGACATTCTGCCTCGTCCGACTTATCCCTTGCAGTCCGGATCCCGTCACATTTCCACGTCAGCCTCACACACTCCCCGTTGGCGCACCGGAACTCCTCCACCGTACAGTTCACCGTGCGTCGTGGTTGCGAACCTTCACCGCCGCAACGCTCCGGCCACTCGTCAGAGCCGTCGGGGCAGTCGGGGTCGCCGTCACAGCTCCACATGACGGGCACGCACTCCGAAGTGTTGCAGCGGAACTCGTGCGGGCTGCAGGTGGTCGTTGGCGAGAGGCGGTCGGAGCATTTGAGTTCGTCAGAGCCGTCGCCGCAGTCGTCAGAGCCGTCGCACACGTAGACAGGCGCCAGGCACTTGCGGTTGGCACACTGGAACTCGCTTTTCGGGCAGGCCTTGTTGGCTGGAGGAGAGAGTAAGAGGAGAGAGAGTTCAGTTGCTGAGTGACAAAATCAACTGTTGAATGGATACAAGACACACACACACACAAACACACAGTTACCGAGCGACAAAATCAACTGCTGAATGGATACAAGACACACACACACACAAACACACATTCAGGATCATGCCGGTATCAAACAAACCAGCGAACGTGAACTTGACTTTTTTTTTTATGGCACTGGAATCATTTCAACTGAGAGGTAGAGATGATACTGATATCACATTTCCAGAGAGACAAAGAGGGTCAGAGAGAGGGAAAGAGAAAGGGAGAAAGAGAGAGAGAGAGTATGGTTGGGTGGTATTCAGATTTTCATACCGTCATACCGTTTCTGTATCATATTGGGGTATACGGTATTACCGAATGTGCACACAAGGGGCGCAATTTAAATAAATAAATATACATATAACTTTTTTTTACGCACAAAACAATTTAGGGAACAGGGATCTTCTTAGCAAACCAAATGCATAGCTGGAGCCCTGAGCTGGATATAATTTATTTGACACATCTTAGATTTCTTATAGTTATACTTAACTTGTGATTTAAGCAGTGGCGTAGCCCTGCAGCCCTGCGAGACGGGGGCGCCGCCAACCCCCCCAAAAACGTATATATACAGTGCATTCGGAAAGTATTCAGACCCCTTGGCTTTTTTCACATTTTGCTACGCTACAGCCTTATTCTAAAATTTATTAAATATTATTTTTTTCTCATCAATCTACACACAATACCCCATAACGACAAAGCAAAAACAGGTTTAAGAAATGTTTGCAAATGCATTAAAAATAAAACACTTAAATAGCTTATTTACATAAGTATTCAGACCCTTTGCAATGAGATTCGAAATTGAGCTCAGGTGCATCCTGTTTCCATTGATCATCTTTGAGATGTTTCTACAACTTGATTGGAGTCCACCTGTGGTAAATTCAATTGATTGGACATGATTTGGAAAGGCACACACCTGTCTATAAGGTCCCACAGTTGACAGTGCATGTCGGAGCAAAAACCAAGCCATGAGGTCAAAATAATTGTCCATAGAGCTCCGAGACAGGATTGTGTTGAGGCACCAGAAAATGTTTGCAGCATTGAAGGTCCCCAAGAACACAGAGACCTCCATCATTCTTAAATCGAAGAAGTTTGGAACCACCAAGACTCTTCCTAGAGCTGGCCGCTCGGCCAAACTGAGCAATCGGGGGAGAAGGGCCTTGACAGAGCTCCAGAGTTCCTCTGTGGAGATGGGAGAACCTTCCAGAAGGACATCCATCTCTGCAGCACTCCACCAATCAGGCCTTTATGGTAGAGTGGCTAGACGGAAGCCACTCCTCAGTAAATGGCACATGACAGCCCGCTTGGAGTTTGCCAAAAGGCACCTAAAGGACTCTCAGACCATGAGAAACAAGATTCTCTGGTCTGATGAAACCAAGATTGAACTCTTTGGTCTGAATGCCAGGCATCACATCTGGAGGAAACCTGGCACCATCCGAACGGTGAAGCATGGTGGTGGCAGCATCATGCTGTGGGGATGTTTTTCAGGAGCAGGGACTGGGAGACTAGTCAGGATTGAGGGAAAGATGAACGAAGCAAAGTACAGAGAGATCATTGATCAAAACCTGCTCCAGAGCGCTCAGGACCTCAGACTGGGCGAAGGTTCACCTTCCAACAGGACAACGACAACTAAGCACACAGCCAAGACAACGCAGGAGTGGCTCGGGACAAGTCTCTGAATGTCCTTGAGTGGCCCAGCCAGAGCCCGGACTTGAACCCGATCGAACATCTTAGGAGAGACCTGAAAATAGCTGTGCAGCGACGCTCCCCATTCAACCTGACAGAGCTTGAGAGGATCTGCAGAGAAGAATGGGAGAAACTCCCAAATACAGGTGTGCCAAGCTTGTAGCGTCATACCCAAGAAGACTCAAGGCTGTAATCGTTGTCAAAGGTGCTTCAACAAAGTACTGAGTAAAGGGTCTGAATACTTATGTAAATGTGGAATTTCCGTTTTTTATTTTTTTTATACATTTGTAAAAATGTCCAAAAACCTGTTTTTGCTTTGTCATTATGGGGTATTGTGTGTAGATTGATGAGGGGGGAAACAATTTAATCCATTTTAGAATAAGGCTGCAACGTAACAAAATGTGGAAAAAGTAATGGGGTCTGAATACTTTCCGAATGCATACATATACATACAGCTTTAATTTGAGGGTATTTTCATTCATATCGGGTGAACCGTTTAGAAATTACAGCATTTTTGTACATAGTCCCCCCATTTTAGGGGAGCAAAAGTATTGAGACAAATTCACTTATATGTGTATTAAAGCAGTCAAAGGTTAAGTATTTGTTCCCATATTCATAGCACGCAATGACTACATCAAGCTTGTGACTCTACACATTTGTTGGATGCATTTGCTCTTTGTTTTGGTTGTGTTTCAGATTATTGTGTGAAATGAATGGTAAATAATGTACTGTGCCATTTTGGAGTCACTTTTATTGTAAATAAGAACAGAATATGTTTCTAAACACTTCTACATTAATGTGAATGCTACCTTGATTACGGATAATCCTGAATGAATGGTGAATAATGATGTCTGAGAAACACAGAGAGACTGATAGAGAGGGATGGTGCTGGTATCACACTCTTAGAAAAAAGGGTTATTCGGCTGTTCCCATAGGAAAAACCTTTTTGGTTCCAGGTAGAACCGTTTTTGGTTCCAGTTAGAACCCATTTGGTTTCAGATAGAACCCTTTTGGGTTCCATGTAGAACCGTTTCTACAGAGGGTTCTACATGGAACCCAAAAGGGTTCTATCTGAAACCAAAAAGGGTTCTTCAAAGGGTTCTCTTACGGGGACAGCTGAAGAACCCTTTAAGGTTCTAGATAGAAAAAAAGGTGCAAAGAGTGCAGAGATGGTGAGACACAGAAAGACCAACAGAGAGGGAGAAGGATGGCGCTGGTATCACAGACAGACAGAGAGGGGGAGAGAGAGAGATGGTGAGAGGGGGCCTCTCATCACAGAGAGAGAGAGAGATAATAGACCTCTCACAGCAGGCTCTGTCCTCCACTCCGTGGTAGATCTCTATCTCTCCATTCTCTCTCTCTCTCTCACAGTCAAGAGTCAGAGAAATACAGCCATCCCATCGCTCCTACGGTCTCTGGCTGCGTCCCAAACGCCACCCTATTCTCTAGGTTGTACAGTACTTAGTGCACTACATAGGGAATAGGGTGTCACTTGGTACGCATCCTCCATCTCAGTAGAAAACTCTCACGGAGAGCGGAGAGCGGAGCTTTGATATTCTACAGACTGCAAGGAGTTTCTTCCTGCTGCTTCTGTCGCCCTGGGCTCACACTTATAGGTGGGGTTTAGGTCTAGGCTGTTCGTTAGGCTACACTGTAGCAAAACACTGTGCCATTAAAAATTAAAACAAGCCTTTCTTATTGGACAAGATCAGAAAAGACCTCCCTGTTTCACTCCAGGTTGGAGCATTTTCTTCAGTTTCATGCCTAATGAACAAGACCCTGGGTTCCTGTCTCAAGCGTTTTGTTCTGTGTGACGAATGACAGGGTAAAAAAGCACCATAGAAATAAAATGTGATTTGAGTCGAAGGGAGATATTTCAATTTAGGATTTTAGAGGCTCCTTTCAATGAAACAACATTGAATTGACGTCTGTGCCCAGTGGGTGTGGCTTTGAAACAGCAATGCCAGTGGGGGCATGGCCAGATTTAGTACATTGAGTCACCGTTGTTTTTATGTTCATTCAATGTAACGTTATTTCAATGTAACTTGATGTTGTTTCCATGTTATTTCAATGTAACCTCATGTTGTTTCCAATTTCCACGTTATTTCCACGTTATTTCAATGTAACTGGTATGCTGTATCAATGTGGAAACCAAATTGAATATGCAGAAAGTCAGCAACCCACAGCATTAGTCTTGCATTAAGAGCATGGCTTCAATGTTTAGTTAATCCCACATTCATTATGTTTAGATAATCCCACATTCATTATGTTTAGTTAATCCCACATTCGTTATGTTTAGTTAATCCCACATTCGTTATGTTTAGTTAATCCCACATTCGTTATGTTTAGTTAATCCCACATTCATTATGTTTAGTTAATCCCACATTCGTTATGTTTAGTTAATCCCACATTCATTATGTTTAGTTAATCCCACATTCGTTATGTTTAGTTAATCCCACATTCGTTATGTTTAGTTAATCACACATTCATTATGTTTAGTTAATCCCACATTCATTATGTTTAGTTAATCCCACATTCATTATGTTTAGTTAATCCCACATTCATTATGTTTAGTTAATCCCACATTCATTATGTTTAGTTAATCCCACATTCGTTATGTTTAGTTAATCCCACATTCATTATGTTTAGTTAATCCCACATTCATTATGTTTAGTTGATCACACATTCATTATGTTTAGTTGATCACACATTCATTATGTTTAGTTAATCCCACATTCATTATGTTTAGTTAATCCCACATTCGTTATGTTTAGTTAATCCCACATTCATTATGTTTAGTTAATCCCACATTCATTATGTTTAGTTAATCCCACATTCGTTATGTTTAGTTAATCCCACATTCATTATGTTTAGTTAATCCCACATTCATTATGTTTAGTTAATCCCACATTCGTTATGTTTAGTTAATCCCACATTCGTTATGTTTAGTTAATACCACATTCGTTATGTTTAGTTGATCACACATTCATTATGTTTAGTTGATCCCACATTCATTATGGTTAGTTGATCACACATTCATTATGTTTAGTTAATCCCACATTCATTATGTTTAGTTAATCCCACATTCATTATGTTTAGTTAATCCCACATTCATTATGTTTAGTTCATCCCACATTCATTATGTTTAGTTAATCCCACATTCGTTATGTTTAGTTAATCCCACATTCATTATGTTTAGTTAATCCCACATTCATTATGGTTAGTTGATCCCACATTCATTATTTTTTAATATTATTTCACCTTTATTTAACTAGGCAAGTCAGTTAAGAACAAATTCTTATTTACAATGACGGCCTACACCAGCCAAACCCGGACGACGCTGGGCCAATTGTGCGCCGCCCTATGGGACTCCCAATCACGGCCGGTTGTGATACAGCCTGGAATCGAACCAGGGGTCTGTAGTGACGCCTCAAGCTCTGAGATGCAGTGCCTCAGACCGCTGCCCCACTCGGCAGCCCAAATTATGTTTAGATAAAACCACATTCGTTATGTTTAGTTAATCCCACATTCATTATGCATTTAAAGACAATTTAAGTGATACTGGAAAGAGCTGTGTGCAGTTCTTTCATTCTTCAAAGAGTTCACCTAATTATTCCTTTTGTTACACACCTGCAGGAAGCCGAGTCAGACATGCGAGTGCTATTGTTATATCACAGTTATAGACTGAAAATCATTACATTACTTGCTTTTTCAGAGTAGAATGCAGCACGCCATACCAGACCAGACCATACCAGACCAGACCACACCAGACCATACCAGACCATACAAGACCAGACCAGACCAGACCAGACCATACTAGACCAGACAAGACCAGACCATACCATACCATACCATACCAGACCAGACCATACCATACCATACCATACCAGACCAGACCAGATCAGATCATACCAGATCATACCAGACCATACCAGACCAGACCAGACCATACCATACCATACCAGACCATACCAGACCAGACCAGTGGCTAAAGCAGAAAAGAGCAGCACAGATACAGTGCATTTGGTAAGTATTCAGACCCTTTCCTATGAGACTCGAAATTGAGCTCAGGTGCATCCTGTTTCCATTGATTATCCTTGAGATGTTTCTACAACTTTATTGGAGTCCACCTGTGGTAAATTCAATTGATTGAACATGATTTGGAAAGGCACACACCTGTCTATATAAGGTCCCACAGTTGACAATGCATGTCAGAGCAAAAACCAAGCCATGAGGTCAAAGGAATTGTCCGTAGAGCTCCGAGACAGGATTGTGTCGAGGCACAGATCTGGGGAAGGGTACCAAAACATTTCTGCAGCATTGAAGGTCCCCAAGAACACAGTGGCCTCCATCATTCTTAAATAGAAGAAGTTTGGAATCACCAAGACTCTTTCTAGGGCTGAGCAATCGGTGGACAAGGGCCTTGGTTAGAGAGGTGACCAAGAACCCGATGGTCATTGTTACAGAGCTCCAGAGTTCCTCTGTGGAGATGGGAGAACCTTCCATAAGAACAACCATCTCTGCAGCACTCCACCAATCAGGCCTTTATGGTAGAGTGGCCAGACGGAAGCCACTCCTCAGTAAAAGGCACATGACAACCAGCTTGGAGTTTGCCAAAAGGCACCTAAAGGACTCTCAGACCATGAGAAACAAGATTCTCTGGTCTGATGAAACCAAGATTGAACTCTTTGGTCTGAATGCCAAGCATCACGTCTGGAGGAATCCTGGCACCATCCCTACGGTGAAGCATGGTCATGGCACCATCATGCTGTGGGGATGCTTTTCAGCGGCAGGGACTTGGAGACTAGTCAGGATCGAGGGAAAGATGAACGGAGCAAAGTACAGAGAGAACCTTGATGAAAACCTGCTCCAGAGCACTCAGGACCTTAGACTGGGGCGAAGGTTCACCTTCCAACAGGACACAGCCAAGACAACACAGGAGTGGCTTCGGGACAGGTCTCTGAATGTCCTTGAATAGCCCAGCAAGAGCCCGGACTTGAACCCGATTTAACATCTCTGGAGAGACCTGAAAATAGCTGTGCAGCGACGCTCCACATCCAACCTGACAGACCTTGAGAGGATCTGCAGAGAAGAATGGGAGAAACTCCCAAAATATAGATGTGCCAAGCTTGTAGCGTCATACCCAAGAAGACTCGAGGCTGTAATCGCTGCCAAAGGTGCTTCAACAAAGTACTGAGTAAAGGGTCTGAATACTTATGTAAATATGATATTTCAGTTTTAATTTGCTAAAATGTAAAAAAAAACTGTTTTTGCTTTGTCATTATGGGGTATTGTGTGTAGATTGATGAGGGGGAAAAAACTATTTAATCCATTTTTAGAATAAGGCTAAAAAGTCAAGGGGTCTGAATACAGTGCCTTCGGAAAGTATTCACACCCCTTGACTTATTCCACATTGTGTTGTGTTACAGCCTGAATTCAAAATTGATTAAATAGATATTTCTACACACAATACCCCATCATGACAAAGTGAAAACATGCTTTTAGAAATGTTTTCAAATGTATTGAAAATGAAATACAGAAATATCTAATTTATATAAGTATTCACACCCCTGAGTCAATACATGTTAGAATCACCTTTGGCAACAATTCTTTCTGGGTAAGTCTCTAAGAGCTTTCCACACCTGGATTGTACAATATTTGCCCATTACTTTTTTAAATTGTTTGAGCGCTGTCAAATTGGTTGTTGATCATTGCTAGACAACCATTTTTAGGTCTTGCCATATATTTTACATTTACATTTACATTTACATTTTAGTCATTTAGCAGACGCTCTTAACCAGAGCGACTTACAGGAGCAATTAGGGTCAAGTGCCTTGCTCAAGGGCACATTAACGTCATTTAGCAGACGCTCTTAGCCAGAGGCGACTCACAAATTGGTACGTTCACCCCCTATAGCCAGTGGGATAACCACTTTACAATTTGGGGGTTAGAAGGATTACTTTATCCTATCCCAGGTATTCCTTAAAGAGGTGGGGTTTCAAATGTCTCCGGAAGGTGGTGAGTGACTCCGCTGTCCTGGCGTCGTGAGGGAGCTTGTTCCACCATTGGGGTGCCAGAGCAGCGAACAGTTTTGACTGGGCTGAGGGGGAGCTATGCTTCCGCAGAGGAAGGGAGCCAGCAGGCCAGAGGTGGATGAACGCAATGCCCTCGTTTGGGTGTAGGGACTGATCAGAGCCTGAAGGTACAGAGGTGCCGTTCCCCTCACTGCTCCATAGGCAAGCACCATGGTCTTGTAGCGGATGCGAGCTTCAACTGGAAGCCAGTGGAGTGTGCGGAGGAGGGGGTGACGTGAGAGAACTTGGGAAGGTTGAACACCAGACGGACTGCGGCATTCTGGATGAGTTGTAGGGGTTTAATGGCACAGGCAGGGAGGCCAGCCAACAGCGAGTTGCAGTAGTCCAGACGGAGATGACAAGTGCCTGGATTAGGACCTGTGCCGCTTCTTGTGTAAGGCAGGTCGTACTCTCCGAATGTTGTAGAGCATGAACCTGCAGGAGCGGGTCACCGCCTTGATGTTGGCGGAGAACGACAGGGTGTTGTCCAGGGTCACGCCTAGGCTCTTCGCACTCTGGGAGGAGGACACAGCGGAGTTGTCAACCGTGATGGCGAGATCATGGAACGGGCAGTCCTTCCCGGGAGGAAGAGCAGCTCCGTCTTGCCAGGGTTCAGCTTGAGGTGGTGATCCGTCATCCATACTGATATGTCTGCCAGACATGCAGAGATGCGATTCGCCACCTGGTTATCAGAAGGGGGAAAGGAGAAGATTAGTTGTGTATCGTCAGCGTAGCAATGATATGAAAGGCCATGTGAGGATATGACAGAGCCAAGTGACTTGGTGTATAGGGAGAAAAGGAGAGGGCCTAGAACTGAGCCCTGGGGGACACCAGTGGTGAGAGCGCGTGGTGCGGAGACAGCTTCTCGCCACGCCACTTGGTAGGAGCGACCGGTCAGGTAGGACGCAATCCAGGAGTGAGCCGCGCCGGAGATGCCCAGCTCGGAGAGGGTGGAGAGGAGGATCTGATGGTTCACAGTATCAAAGGCAGCAGACAGGTCTAGAAGGACAAGAGCAGAGGAGAGAGAGTTAGCTTTAGCAGTGCGGAGAGTCTCCGTGACACAGAGAAGAGCAGTCTCAGTTGAATGACCAGTCCTGAAACCTGATTGGTTTGGATCAAGAAGGTCATTCTGAGAGAGATAGCAAGAGAGTTGGCTAAAGACGGCACGCTCAATAGTTTTGGAAAGAAAAGAAAGAAGGGATACTGGTCTGTAGTTGTTGACATCAGTGGGGTCGAGTGTTGGTTTTTTGAGAAGGGGAGCAACTCTCGCTCTCTTGAAGACGGAAGGGACATGACCAGCGGTCAAGGATGAGTTGATCAGCGAGGTGAGGTAGGGGAGAAGGTCACCGGAGATGGTCTGGAGAAGAGAGGAGGGGATGGGGTCAAGCGGGCAGGTTGTTGGGCGGCCTGCAGTCACAAGTCGCAGGATTTTATCTGGAGAGAGAGGGGAGAAAGAAGTCAGAGCATAGGGTAGGGCAGTGTGAGCAGGACCAACAGTGTCATTAGACTTAACAAACGAGGATCGGATGTCGTCAACCTTCTTTTCAAAGTGGTTGTCGAAGTCATCCACAGAGAGAGAGGAGGGGGGAGGAGGATTCAGGAGGGGAGGAAAATGTGGCAAAGAGCTTCCTAGGGTTAGAGGCAGATGCTTGGAATTTAGAGTGGTAGAAGGTGGCCTTAGCAGCAGAAACAGATGAAGAAAATGTAGAGAGGAGGGAGTGAAAAGAAGCCAGGTCGGCAGGGAGTTTAGTTTTCTTCCATTTCCGCTCCGGCTGCCCGGAGCTCTGTTCTGTGAGCTCGCAATGAGTCATCAAGCCACGGAGCTGGAGGGGAGGGCCGAGCGGGCCGGGAGGATAGGGGACACAGAGAGTCAAAGGATGCAGAAAGGGAGGAGAGGGAGGGTTGAGGAGGCAGAATCAGGAGATTGGAGGGAGAAGGATTGAGCAGAGGGAAGAGATGATAGGATGGAAGAGGAGAGAGTAGTGGGAGAGAGAGAGCGAAGGTTGCGGCGGCGCATTACCATCTGTGTAGGGGCAGAGTGAGTAGTGTGGGAGGAGAGCGAGAGAGAAAAGGAAACAAAGTAGTGGTCAGAGACTTGAAGGGGAGTTGCAGTGAGATTAGTAGAGGAGCAGCATCTAGTGAAGATGAGGTCAAGCGTATTGCCTGCCTTGTGAGTAGGGGGGACGGTGAGAGGGTGAGGTCAAAAGAGGAGAGGAGTGGAAAGAAGGAGGCAGAGAGAAATGAGTCAAATGTGGACATAGGGAGGTTGAAATCCCCCAAAACTGTGAGGGGTGAGCCATCCTCAGGAAGGAACTTATCAAGGCGTCAAGCTCATTGATGAACTCTCCAAGGGAACCTGGAGGGCGATAGATGACAAGGATATTAAGCTTAAATGGGCTAGTGACTGTGACAGCATGGAATTCAAATGAGGAGATAGACAGATGGGTTAGGGGAAAAATTGAGAATGTCCACTTGGGAGAGATGAGGATTCCTGTACCACCACCCCTCTGACCAGATGCTCTCGGGGTATGTGAGAACACATGGTCAGACGAGGAGAGAGCAGTAGGAAGTAGCAGTGTTTTCAGTGGTGATCCATGTTTCCGTCCAGCGCCAGGAAGTCGAGGACTGGAGGTTGGCATAGGCTGGGATGAAGTCAGCTTTGTTGGCAGCAGAACGGCGGTTCCAGAGGCTGCCTGCGACCTGGAACTCCACGTGGGTGGTGCGTGCAGGGACCACCAGGTCAGAGAGGCAGCAGCCACGCGGTGTGGTGCGTTTGTGTAGCCTGTGCAGAGAGGAGAGAACAGGGATAGGCAGAGGCATAGTTGACAGGCTGTATTAAATGGCTACAAAAATGCAGAGGAGATCGGAATGAAATGAGCTGAGCATCTGGGAGCGGAGAGAGCAGGACCTCCCTCACCAAAACTTCTACCTCAGAAACTAAAATTGTTTCACTGAACCACCCGAACAAAAACTCTCCCAACTTCCACCTTTAGAAATCAGAATTGTTGTGAACCACAGCGGTTCAATGTTTAAAGGAATAGACTCAACCCACTTTATTCAACTATGACACCATAGCTAACTAGCAAGCTAGCATCCAATAACAATAACACACCGTATAGCACCAACACTTGGTCACAACAAACCACCAATAGTGTGATAACACACTAAACAGATCATTCGTGTCTGTGTCAAGTTCCTTTCATGACACAGCAATGATTAGACATTGGCTAGCTAGGACAAGTATATTGTATTTAGCTACTACCGTACAGTTAAGCTGGTAGTAGCTAATCCAGCTAGCAATGGCCACTGTGTTGACTTTGTTTGAAGAACGGCTAGCTGGCTAGCTTCGTGCTACACCCGGCACACAATGGCTATTGTGTTGACTCTAACTCAGTTCGAAAAAAGCGGCTAGGTAGCTCGCTCGTGCTACAGCCGGCACTGCCAGGACACAGTAACTACCCACAACAACCCACGATGCTTAGCTATGACGCCGTAGCTAACCTGCAAGCTAGCATCCATTAACACACAATTTAGCATCAATACTTGGTTACGACAAACTGCCAAGAGTGTGTTAGCACACTAAACAGATAATTCAAGTCCGTGTCTAGTTCCTTTCATAACGCATAACGCAGCAAAAATTAAACGTTGGCTAGGACTACATTAACATTTGGAAACAGCTCTCCAGCGTTGCTAATCGATACCAGTAGCTACCCGCTAGCTAGCTAGCCTCGTGCTTTGATACTAACCTACAATTACCTACGGAAACCTACAATAACAACAATACTAACCTATAGTAAATACAATACCTAACTACAGCTAACTACCTACCTACGTTGGCTAGGACTACATTAACATTTGGAAACAGCTCTCCAGCGTTGCTAATCGATACCAGTAGCAACCCGCTAGCTAGCTAGCCTCGTGCTTCGATACTAACCTACAATTACCTACGGAAACCTACAATAACAACAATACTAACCTATAATAAATACAATACCTAACTACAGCTAACTACCTACCTACGATCTAAAACATGGTTAAGCTTTACTCAACACCATATGAGAAGCTTACCTCCTGCTTACCTCCAGCTAGAGAAAAACACGACCTCTCCCGACAACCGGAGCCTGCCACTACAGTTTTGACTTCAAGTAGATTGAAGTCAAAACTGTAACTCGGCCATTCAGGAACATTCACTGTCTTCTTGGTAAGCAACAACAGTGTAGATGTGGCCTTGTGTTTTAGGTTATTGTCCTGCTGACCAGTGAATTCATCTCCCAGTGTCTGGTGGAAAGCAGACTGAACCAAGTTTTCCTATCGGATTTAGCCTGTGCTTAGCTCTATTCAGCACTTATCATCAGGCTGATGGGTGTAAATTAGCCCCCTCTGGCAGAACGTGGAAACAGAGCATCATGATCATCCTGCTTATCATACTATTACACCCATATGTCCAATTCACCATGTGTGTTCAATTACACACACAAACACACACACACACACAAACACACACTGCTTAATGTATTAATTTCACTAAGGCCAGTGGTGAGGATTATCACGTACCAGCACTACTACTGATGGAACCATTTGCGATTCAGCTGAGCTGCAGGCATAGTCTTATCTTCATCAATATTAAACCACAGCGTTCCATTTGATTCTGCCGTGTCTTATCAGTATAAACACACGCACACCCCCCCACACACACACACACGCACACGCACACACACACACACACACACACACACACACACACACACGCAAACACACACGCACACGTGCGCACACACACACACCACGTGCAACCTACCCCCAATAATCTACTAATCTGCAGTTAAATTATTAAGGAGACGCCATAAACATGCATATCACACATGAGGAGGCCCATTAGTAAAATACATGAGCATTTCCAGCTACATCGGTAGAGACTTTAATTTCAGTTGGGGCCTGTAGTAAAAGGACGTAAAGACTACTGATAGTCTTCCCTTGGATTCTGTCTAAGGGTACCGTGTATCTTGAATTCCTGTTCCGGAGTTTGGCGGATGATGATCCAAGCGGAATGCGATAGCATTCCCAGCCAGCCAATCAGAAGGGCGTGGCTGTGGTGTGACCCAGTTTTCTCTCTCCTATTGGACGAGGAGTCGCGGTGATGGGGGAGGGGGGGAGATCGAGAGAAGGATGACTGGTCGGTCACTCTGCTAGCCTCCAAATACCTGCTCACTGTAGGGCTTAGTATGTTCATATACACGGTCCTGTTGATACACACGCTCCTGTTGATACACACGGTCCTGTTGATACACACGCTCCTGTTCATACACACGGTCCTGTTCATATACACGCTCCTATTCATACACACAGTCCTGTTGATACACACGCTCCTGTTGATATACACGCTCCTGTTGATACACACGGTCCTGTTCATATACACGCTCCTATTCATACACACAGTCCTGTTGATACACACGCTCCTGCTCATCTGTATGCCCCATCTGCCTCTGAGCCCATGCATCCCCACTCACATCAATAAGTGTCACCAGGTTAAGGGACATTTGACTCTCACAGATATTATTCGTAGATATACAACCTCCCTATTCCCCAAGGGCCATAGGGTACAGTGCTATACAACCTCCATATTCCCCAAGGACCATTGAGGCCTCCATAGACCTTTTACTAGTAGAAGGTCACATTGAAGGCAGTTTAGAGTTTAGACAGGCTGGCCTTCTCCACTGGGGAACAACTCAACAGATGACCTTTCTACTAACGCCACAGACACATTTACAGAACAAAGAGAATACTGGCTGATAATGGGGAGAAAGAAGCAGTACTCTCATCCACAGGGGAGAGATGACAATGGAGGGAGAGATAATAGAGAGAGAAAGAGAGGAGAAGAGAAGAGAAGAGAAGAGAGAAGAGAAGAGAAGAGAAGAGAAGAGAAGAGAAGAGAAGAGAAGAGAGAAAGAGAGGAGAAGCGAGGAAGAGAGATGAGAAGAGAGGAAGAGAGGAGAAGAGTGGAAGAGAAGAGAAGAGAAGAGAGGAAGAGAGGAAAATAGAGGAAGAGAGAAGAGAGGAGAAGAGAGGAAGAGAGGAAGAGAGAGGAAGAGAAGAGAGGAGAAGAGGGGAAGAGAGGAAGAGAGGAGAAGAGAAGAGAAGAGAAGAGAGGAAGAAGGAGAAGAGAGGAGAAGAGGGAAAGAGGAGAAGAGAGGAAGAGAGGAGAAGAGAGGAAGAGAGGAAGAGAAGAGAGGAGAAGAGAGGAGAAGAGAGGAGAAGAGAGGAAGAGAGGGGAAGAGAAGAGAGGAGAAGAGAGTAGAAGAGAGGAAGAGAAGAGAAGAGAAGAGAAGAGAAGAGAAGAGAAGAGAAGAGAAGAGAAGAGAAGAGAAGAAAAGAAAAGAAAAGAGAGGAGGAGAAGAGGGGAAGAGAGGAAGAGAGGGGAAGAGAGGTGAAGAGAGGAGAAGAGAGGAAGAGAAGAGAGGAGAAGAGAGAAGAGAGGAGAAGAGGAGAAGAGAGGAAGAGATGAGAAGAGAGGAAGAGAGGAGAAGAGAGGAAGAGAGGAGAAGAGAGGAAGAAAGAGGAGAAGAGGGGAAGAGAGAGAAGGGAGGAGAAGAGAGGAAGAGAGGAGAAGAGAGGAAGAGAGGAGAAGATAGGAAGAGAGGAATAGAGGGGAAGAGAGGAGAAGAGAGGAAGAGAGGGAAGAGAGGAGAAGAGAGGAAGAGAGGGGAAGAGAGGAAGAGAGGAGAATAGAGAAAGAGAGGAGAAGAGAGGAGAAGAGAGGAGAAGAGAGGAAGAGAGAGGAGAAGAGAGGAAGAGAAGAGAAGAGAGGAAGAGAGGAGAAGAGAGGAGAAGAGAGGAGAAGAGAGGAAGAGAGAGGAGAAGAGAGGAAGAGAGGAGAAGAGAGAAAGAGAGGAGAAGAGAGGAAGAGAGGAGAAGAGAGGAAGAGAGGAGAAGAAGAGAGGAAGAGAGGAAGAGAAGAGAGGAGAAGAGAGGAAGAGAGGAGAATAGAGGAAGAGAGGAGAAGAGAGAAGAAGAGGAGAAGAGAGGAAGATAGGATAAGAGAGGATAAGAGAGGAAGAGAAGAGAGGAGAAGAGAGAAAGAGAGGAGAAGAGGAGAAGAGAGGGAGAGAGGAGAAGAGAGGGAGAGAGGAGAAGAGAGGGAGAGAGGAGAAGATAGGAAGAGAGGAGAAGGGAGGAGAAGGGAGGAGAAGAGAGGAGAAGAGAGGAAGAGAGGAGAAGAGAGGAGAAGAGAGGAGAAGAGAGGAAGAGAGGAGAAGAGAGGAAGAGAGGGGAAGAGAGGAAGAGAGGAGAAGAGAGGAAGAGAGGGGAAGAGAGGAAGATAGGAGAATAGAGAAAGAGAGGAGAAGAGAGGAGAAGAGAGAGGAAGAGAAGAGAGGAAGAGAGGAGAAGAGGAGAGAGAGAGGGAAGAGAGAGGAGAAGAGAGGAAGAGAGGAGAAGAGAGAAAGAGAGGAGAAGAGAGGAAGAGAGGAGAAGAGAGGAAGAGAGGAAGAGAGGAAGAGAAGAGAGGAGAAGAGAGGAAGAGAGGGAGAGAGAGGAGAAGAGAGGGAGAGAGGAGAAGAGAGGAAGAGAGGAGAAGGGAGGAGAAGGGAGGAGAAGAGAGGAGAAGAGAG
Organism: Coregonus clupeaformis; assembly: GCF_020615455.1. NCBI lineage: Eukaryota > Metazoa > Chordata > Actinopteri > Salmoniformes > Salmonidae > Coregonus > Coregonus clupeaformis. The sequence goes on along the minus strand of NC_059205.1, from coordinate 3,110,792 downwards.
GAGAAGAGAGGAAGAGAGGAGAAGAGAGGAGAAGAGAGGAGAAGAGAGGAAGAGAGGAGAAGAGAGGAAGAGAGGGGAAGAGAGGAAGAGAGGAGAAGAGAGAAAGAGAGGAGAAGAGAGAAAGAGAGGAGACGAGAGAGAGGAAGAGAGGAGACGATAGAGAGGAAGAGAGGAGACGAGAGAGAGGAAGAGAGGAGACGATAGAGAGGAAGAGAGGAGAAGAGAGGAAGAGAGGAAGAGAGGAAGAGAGGAAGAGAAGAGAGGAGAAGAGAGGAAGAGAGGAGAAGAGAGGAAGCGAGGAGAAGAGAGGAGAAGAGAGGAATACATGAAGAGAGGAGAAGAGAGGAAGAGAGGAGAAGAGAGAAAGAGAGGAGAAGAGAGGAAGAGAGGAGAAGAGAGGAAGAGAGCAGAAGAGTGGAAGAGAAAAGAGAGGAGAAGAGAGGAGAAGAGAGGAGAAGAGAAGAGAAGAGAGGAGAAGAGAGGAGAAGAGAGGAGAAGAGAGGAAGAGAAGAGAGGAGAAGAGAGAAAGAGAGGAGAAGAGAGGAAGAGATGATAAGAGAGGAGAAGAGAGGAAGAGATGATAAGAGAGGAGAAAGAGAGAAGAGATGAGAAGAGAGGAAGAGAAGGGAAGAGAGGAGAAGAGAGGAAGAGAAGAGAGGAGAAGAGAGAAAGAGAGGAAGAGAGGAGAAGAGAGGAAGAGAGGAGAAGGGAGGAGAAGGGAGGAGAAGAGAGGAGAAGAGAGGAGAAGAGAGGAAGAGAGGAGAAGAGAGGAGAAGAGGAGAAGAGAGGAGAAGAGAGGAAAGAGAGGAGAAAGAGGGGAAGAGAGGAAGAAGAGGAGAAGAGAGGAAGAGAGGGAAGAGAGGAAGATAGGAGAATAGAGAAAGAGAGGAGAAGAGGAGAAGAGAGGAGAAGAGAAAGAGGAAGAGAAGAGAGGAGAAGAGAGGAAGAGAGAGAGGAGAAGAGGAAGAGAGGAGAAGAGAGAGAGGAGGAGAAGAGAGGAAGAGAGGAGAAGAGAGGAAGAGAGGAAGAGAGGAAGAGAAGAGAGGAGAAGAGAGGAAGAGAGGAGAATAGAGGAAGAGAGGAGAAGAGAGAAGAAGAGGAGAAGAGAGGAAGATAGGATAAGAGAGAGGATAAGAGAGGAAGAGAAGAGAGGAGAAGAGAGAAAGAGAGGAGAAGAGGAGAAGAGAGGAGAGAGGAGAAGAGAGGGAGAGAGGAGAAGAGAGGGAGAGAGGAGAAGAGAGGAAGAGAGGAGAAGGGAGGAGAAGAGAGGAGAAGAGAGGAGAAGAGAGGAGAAGAGAGGAGAAGAGAGGAAGAGAGGAGAAGAGAGGAGAAGAGAGGAAGAGAGGAGAAGAGAGGAAGAGAGGGGAAGAGAGGAAGAGAGGAGAAGAGAGGAAGAGAGGAAGATAGGAGAATAGAGAAAGAGAGGAGAAGAGAGGAGAAGAGAGAGGAAGAGAAGAGAAGAGAGGAAGAGAGGAGAAGAGAGGAGAAGAGAGGAAGAGAGAGGAGAAGAGAGGAAGAGAGGAGAAGAGAGAAAGAGAGGAGAAGAGAGGAAGAGAGGAGAAGAGAGGAAGAGAGGAAGAGAAGAGAGGAGAAGAGAGGAAGAGAGGAGAATAGAGGAAGAGAGGAGAAGAGAGAAGAAGAGGAGAAGAGAGGAAGATAGGATAAGAGAGGATAAGAGAGGAAGAGAAGAGAGGAGAAGAGAGAAAGAGAGGAGAAGAGGAGAAGAGAGGGAGAGAGGAGAAGAGAGGGAGAGAGGAGAAGAGAGGGAGAGAGGAGAAGAGAGGAAGAGAGGAGAAGGGAGGAGAAGGGAGGAGAAGAGAGGAGAAGAGAGGAGAAGAGAGGAGAAGAGAGGAAGAGAAGAGAGGAGAAGAGAGGAGAAGAGAGGAGAGGGAAGAGAGGAAAGAGAGGGGAAGAGAGGAAGAGAGGAAAGAGAGAAAGAGAGGAGAGAGAGAAAGAGAGGAGACGAGAGAGAGGAAGAGAGGAGACGATAGAGAGGAAGAGAGGGACGAGAGAGAGGAAGAGAGGCGATAGAGGGAAGAGAGAGAAGAGAGAAGAGAGGAGAGAGGAAGAGAGAAGAGAAGAGAGGAGAAGAGAGGAAGAGAGGAGAAGAGAGGAAGCGAGGAGAAGAGAGGAGAAGAGAGGAATACATGAAGAGAGGAGAAGAGAGGAAGAGAGGAGAAGAGAGAAAGAGGAGAAGAGAGGAAGAGAGGAGAAGAGAGGAAGAGAGTAGAAGAGTGGAAGAGAAAAGAGAGGAGAAGAGAGGAGAAGAGAAGAGAAGAGAGGAGAAGAGAGGAGAAGAGAGGAGAAGAGAGGAGAAGAGAGGAAGAGAAGAGAGGAGAAGAGAGAAAGAGAGGAGAAGAGGAGAAGAGAGGAAGAGATGATAAGAGAGGAGAAGAGAGGAAGAGATGATAAGAGAGGAGAAGAGAGGAAGAGATGAGAAGAGAGGAAGAGAAGGGAAGAGAGGAGAAGAGAGGAAGAGAAGAGAGGAGAAGAGAGAAAGAGAGGAAGAGAGGAGAAGAGAGGAAGAGAGGAGAAGAGAGGAAGAGAGGAGAAGAGAATAGAGGAAGAGATGATAAGAGAGGAAGAGAGGAGAAGAGAGGAGAAGAGAGGAAGAGAGAGGAAGAGAGGAGGGACTTGTTCTTCCATAGTGATGTCAGTATTATGACCACACGTACAACTAGCTAGCAGGACTGAAGGATGAAGGGAGAGATAGAGGAGAGAAAAAGAGGAGAGTTTTTGTTCATGGTGTTGCCAGACAGTTATGATGACCACACTTACAAGTAGCTAGCCAGGATTATTGGGGAGAAGTGATGCTCAAGCACGAATCACGCTATAACCTGGTCCCAGACCTGTACTGTATGTGCACTAGTCTAGCAAGCCAACTCCTTGTGACTACCATTGTCGTGCCAGACACTAAATTCTTAGAAAAAAATGAGCTAACCTAAAAGGGTTCTTCAGGTGTTCTACAGGACAACCCTTTGAAAAACCCTTGATGGTTCCAGGTAGAACCCTTTTGAGTTCCATGTAGAACCCTCTGTGGAAAGGGTTCAATATAGAGGATTCGAACCCAAAACGGTTCTACTTGTAACCAAAAAGGGTTTTACCTGGAACCAAAAACGGTTCTCCTATGGGGAGAGCCGAATAACCCTTTTGGTTCTTCAGCTGTCCCCATAGCAGTATCTTAATTTGACCAGTTTCTCACAGCAGGAAAATAATTCTGCAGTAACAGGAAATGTGAATTATTGTTTGGATTATAATTAATGGACATTTATGTAGGGATTGATACATTTTTTGTTAGGACAAATCAAGTCTGAAATGTTACAAACTTTAGAAGCCTTTTTAAACCTCAAATACACTATATGTTTTCCTGCATCAACAGGGTGATCAAATTAAGATCCTACATCTGTACATACAGTACATTTAGGGTTGCAAAAAATCCAGTATCATTCCCCAAATTCCCCAGTTTTCCAGAAATCCTGGTTGGGAAATTCCTGGTAAAGGAAGGAATAAGCAGGAAATCCGGGAATCCTCCAAACAGGATTTCTGGAAAACCTGGGAATTTTGGGGAATGCTCCCAGGATTTTGCAACCATATCAGAGCATGTGAGCGGAGTGGAGCGGGAGCGAGCGTGGAGCGGGAGCGGGCGGATTTTGGACAGAGCGCAGAGCGGCATTTTTAAAAGGACGGAGCGTCGCCCTATGTCCCGCTCCAATTTCGCTCGCTCACACCACGAGTCTGAAGCATGCTCAAGCCTTACCCAGAATCCATCTGTTTAATTTAATTTGTGTCGTCCATGAATTTTTATTTTATAGAGCGAGAGGAGCAGAAGCAGCAACAAGAGAAAAGGGTTGAGGAATTCAAAAGTTTATTCACTGCACACAAAGGCCCAACCATAACAAGGGAGAGAAAAAGAGAGCTGGATGTAGCATTTTTTAAAATGATTTTCATGGACTATGAACCGCTGAGTAAAGGAGAACGCGAAGGGATGCAACACTTCACCAGCGCAGCTCAACCGGGTTACACCCCCTCATGCTACAACATCGTACGGGACATGCTCATGCCACATGCCTTGGAAGAGATGGAAGCCAAACTGCAAGACCTACTGCGAAATGGTGATGGGCTCGTTCTGTCAGCGGACATTTGGACCAGTAGAAGAGGGCACAGCTTCCTTGGCATCGTGGCCAGTTTCATTGATGGGACGTTCCGGGGGCACACAGTTTTGTTGGGCTGTGAGCACATACAGGGGCACCATACCGCAGATCGTATTTACCAAAAGTATGAAAGTGTACTTAAATATTGGAACGTGCAACGACGTGTGATTCGGGTCGTCACTGACAGTGCCAGCAACATGATCAAGGCGTTTAACCTCCTCCCTGGCACTGAAGAGGAGGCGGAGGGTGAAGTGACTGCGGATGCCAGCAGCAGCGCAGAACATGAAGAGGAGGATGAGGGACCACCTGCGCCCTCGCAAGTCCATGTGGAAGTGATAACCTCTAATGTAGAAACTATGATAAATCAGTACTTTACTTTGTCAAATTTACATCTGAGATGCCCCATTCACATGCTTCAGATGGCGATCAAAGACGCCGTTAACGAGCACGACAACATTAATAGGCTGTTAGTGAAAGTCGTGCACCTGGTGAAAAGTATACGCAAGAGCACAGAGGAAACCGACCAATTAGGAGCAGCCAGTCATTCATCCGGTTGTACCAAAAAGACCCGTTATGGCAAAACAAACTCAAGTCTAATGTTGCTAACATCACCCTGAATCAAGTACGGCAGCTGACGCACCTTGTCAGTGTGCTGACACCACTGGCAGACCTCACAGACAAAATGCAGAAGGAGCTGGGGAACCTGGGGATGATCCTCCCTGCTGTCACAGAAATCAAATCCCTGCTCACCAATGACACTCACGCTGCACTTCCAATGGGCATCGCAGCTTTTGCAGAAACATTGGCAAACAACGTGTCAATTCGCTATGGAATATACTATACTGATTAACATCTCATTTTACCATCAGTGTTAGATCCCCGTTTCAAGACAGAATGGATAATCCGAGATGAGTCTGTATGCAACAAATTCGGGGAGATAAAGTAAGGCTGTGGTTTAAGCTAAAAGTGAAATACATGCAGATTTTGTTCCTTTTTGGGAGTGAGCGGGAGCGATTTGAGTGGAGCGCGATGCAAACTGCGTTGAGCGCTGAGCGATAATGAGCGGACTGGCCTGATGTGGCTTTGAGCGGGGGGAACGGAGGGGTGAACAGCTCCGTGAGCGAGGAGCTGAGATTCTCACCGCTCCACTCCGCTCATATGCTCTGAACCGTATGTACAGTGTAACATGAAGTCAGAAGAGTTGGCTAAACTAACTCCTAGATACAGATCTGTGACAATGCTAGAAGCAAACAGGATAGTTGAGATTAAAAAAAACATACTACCTAAAAGGCAACCCAGTCATCATTCTCATCACTATCACAGTAAAAAAGGAAAAGGGATAGCATTGTTTGTTCTTCTGTGGTATCCCAGACATAAGGGACCTGGGATCGTGTTAAACTTAACAGATCTGCCGGTTCTAGGGGCTTATGGGAGCCTGCCGGTTCAATTTCACCATAGGGACATATTGGACTTGCAACTGTATCTGGCGCTCTCTTAGCTGGCGATGTCCTCAACGGCGCTGCCTGTGCACTCACAGACGCCATAATGGGACAGATACAAAGAGGAGTCCTCTATCATTCTCTATGATTGAGACCGAGCGGCATCGTCAGAGCTGCCGGTTGTAATTCCGTCCATCCAGCATCTCTCCAGGCACACTCAGGCACACACACACACACACACACACACACACACACACACACACACACTTGGGAGAAATGAAAGATCTAAAGTCCCTTGGCCGAGTATAATTAGAGCTGTAGAACACCGCCGCGTCTCCGACCGATTCCGGCAGGAAATCAATTATCATCCACCGCCACCACAGACCAGGTGAGTTATCACTGTGGTGGTGGCATCATCATCTCTACATCCTCAGGCTTCATCAGGGTTTATAAACTACAGTACTGTGGTGTAGTATTTAGAGACACAAGGTTTTCCTGAACGTGGCCAGATCAACATTGGAAGAACTCCAGCTTTTTATTGTCGGCTATACAGGCCCAGAGTTTTTCTTCATATGGTAAATTGTTCAGGAAAATTCAGGGCACTACTGTATTATACCACAGCAGTCACGCTAAAATGGTTACCCGACCAGTATAACTCCCAATCCAAATATTACAGTATCCATATTCTGAAGTCCCTCACTCACTAAGTCATCAGACAGAATGTGACTGCAACGACAGAGGGACTATTGTCTGAAAACTGACAACTGCAGGAGTTTTGACAACAGAGGGAGATTCCTCTGACAACTGAGGGACTTCCTAATATGGATTCCTTACTACATACTCTACAAGCCCAGCAGTGTTTCAGCTCTAGGGGACTTCCTAATATGGAT
>NC_059205.1:3076812-3099312 GCF_020615455.1 Coregonus clupeaformis | reverse complement strand
CTCTGGCCAAAAGTAGTGCACCTGGGAACAGGGTGTTATTTGGGAGTGCTGCACACTGAGCCGTCGTGTCCTCCGTCGTCAGATAATAATCATACAGAGAAAATAAACACCAAAATGACACATATGGAGGAAACGGGGGAACTGTGATCAAAATAATGTGTTCTATTGGTTCCTTTGCCCCCGACCACTCTGTCGTGTCACACAGTAGTGGGCTTATTCAAAGCTCCCTAAAATCCTAACCTAAGACACAAACACAATGCTACAGTGAGGGAAAAAAGTATTTGATCCCCTGCTGATTTTAATGGTAGGTTTATTTCAACAGTGAGAGACAGAATAACAACAACAAAATCCAGAAAAACGCATGTCAAAAATGTTATAAATTGATTTGCATTTTAATGAGGGAAATAAGTATTTGACCCCTCTGCAAAACATGACTTAGTACTTGGTGGCAAAACCCTTATTGGCAATCATAGAGGTCAGACGTTTCTTGTAGTTGGCCACCAGGTTTGCACACATCTCAGGAGGGATTTTGTCCCACTCCTCTTTGCAGATCTTCTCCAAGTCATTAAGGTTTCGGGGCTGACGTTTGGCAACTCAAACCTTCAGCTCCCTCCACAGATGTTCTATGGGATTAAGGTCTGGAGACTGGCTAGGCCACTCCAGGACCTTAATGTGCTTCTTCTTGAGCTACTCCTTTGTTGCCTTGGCCGTGTGTTTTGGGTTATTGTCATGCTGGAAGACCCATCCATGACCCATTTTCAATGCCCTGGCTGAGGGAAGGAGGTTCTCACCCAAGATTTGACGGTACATGGCCCCGTCCATCGTCCCTTTGATGCGGTGAAGTTGTCCTGTCCCCTTAGCAGAAAAACACCCCCAAAGCATAATGTTTCCACCTCCATGTTTGACGGTGGGGATGTTGTTCTTGGGGTCATAGGCAGCATTCCTCCTCCTCCAAACACGGCGAGTTGAGTTGATGCCAAAGAGCTCAATTTTGGTCTCATCTGACCACAACACTTTCACCCAGTTCTCCTCTGAATCATTCAGATGTTCATTGGCAAACTTCAGACGGGCCTGTATATGTGCTTTCTTGAGCAGGGGGACCTTGCGGGCGCTGCAGGATTTCAGTCCTTCACGGCGTAGTGTGTTACCAATTGTTTTCTTGGTGACTATTGACCCAGCTGCCTTGAGATCATTGACAAGATCCTCCCGTGTAGTTCTGGGCCGATTCCTCACCGTTCTCATGATCATTGCAACTCCACGAGGTGAGATCTTGCATGGAGCCCCAGGCCGAGAGAGATTAACAGTTATTTTGTGTTTCTTCCATTTGCGAATAATCGCACCAACTGTTGTCACCTTCTCACCAAGCTGCTTGCCGATGGTCTTGTAGCACATTCCAGCCTTGTGTAGGTCTACAATATTGTCCCTGACATCCTTGGAGAGCTCTTTGGTCTTGGCCATGTTGGAGAGTTTGGAATCTGATTGATTGATTGCTTCTGTGGACAGGTGTCTTTTATATAGGTAACAAACTGAGATTAGGAGCACTCCCTTTAAGAGTGTGCTCCTAATCTCAGCTCGTTACCTGTATAAAAGACACCTGGGATCCAGAAATATTTCTGATTGAGAGGGGGTCAAATACTTATTTCCCTCATTAAAATGCAAATCAATTTATAACATTTTTGACATGCGTTCTTCTGGATTTTTGTTGTTGTTATTCTGTCTCTCACTGTTCAAATAAACCTACCATTAAAATTATAGACTGATCATTTCTTTGTCAGTGGGCAAACATACAAAATCAGCAGGGGATCAAATACTTTTTTCCCTCACTGTATGTTACTAGGGTAACAGCCATTTCCATTCCAAAGGGTGTGAATACAAAAATGAATGAGGCTGGGAGGCAAAAGAAAGACTCAAACAGTGGTACCAAAGCTTAGTGTTTAAAGGGTTAAAGGTCACTGAGAAGGAACACACACTGCCAGGTTGACATATGAACAGAACACCTTATAACAGTGTTTTCTCACCATAGTGTCGATTTAAAATGCAGTGCAGTCAGTGGGCGGGACTACAGCCCATCCTCAGATTTAAGGACACCTGTCTCAGCCAATGGGTGGCTTCTATGGCCTTTGATCGACAGCTATCCGTCACACTCACCGGCGCCACAGTCCTCCTCGTCCGCCCCGTTCTCGCAGTCCCGCTCGCCATCGCATCGCCACGACAACGAGACGCACTTGTTGGTGGAGCCGCCGCAGTCAAACTTCTCCGGAGGACACGTCTGTTTGCCTGGAGGGGAGAGAGAGCGATTACTTTTTAGGCTGTGTTTCATTCCAACAGGTTGCACCCTTCCCTGCTGCCCTCACTCACTCCACTTGGCAGATCTGAGAGGCTTGGGTAGGTGGGTTAGGGTTAGAGGTAGGTGGGTTAGGGGTAGGTGGGTTAGGCGTAGGTGGGTTAGGGGTAGGTGGGTTAGGGGTAGGTGGGTTAGGGGTAGGTGGGTTAGGGGTAGGTGGGTTAGGGGTAGGTGGGTTAGGGGGTAGGTGGGTTAGGGGTAGGTGGGTTAGAGGTAGGTGGGTTAGGGGTAGGTGGGTTAGGGGTAGGTGGGTTAGAGGTAGGTGGGTTAGGGGTAGGTGGGTTAGGGGTAGGTGGGTTAGAGGTAGGTGGGTTAGGGGTAGGTGGGTTAGAGGTAGGTGGGTTAGGGGTAGGTGGGTTAGGGGTAGGTGGGTTAGGGGTAGGTGGGTTAGGGGTAGGTGGGTTAGGGGGTAGGTGGGTTAGGGGTAGGTGGGTTAGGGGTAGGTGGGTTAGGGGTAGGTGGGTTAGAGGTAGGTGGGTTAGGGGTAGGTGGGTTAGAGGTAGGTGGGTTAGGGGTAGGTGGGTTAGGGGTAGGTGGGTTAGGGGTAGGTGGGTTAGGGGTAGGTGGGTTAGGGGTAGGTGGGTTAGAGGTAGGTGGGTTAGGGGTAGGTGGGTTAGGGGTAGGTGGGTTAGGGGTAGGTGGGTTAGGGGTAGGTGGGTTAGGGGTCCACAGAGTTTCCACTACATTGCTTATCACCATATTACCAGATTTGTGTATCAGGAGAGTGAGCAAGCCCTAGTATGATGAAGCTATTACCATGATGCTTATATCTATCAAATCCTAGGTCTAGAGGCTAGGTGTTGATATGGAATCCAATCTTTTTATCCAATCCTCTCAGATTTACAGGAATAGACTAGGGTGTATAGAAGGGTTTAGGGTCTAATAGACTAGGGTGTATAGAAGGGTTTAGGGTCTAATAGACTAGGGTGTATAGAAGGGTTTAGGGTCTAATAGACTAGGGTGTATAGAAGGGTTTAGGGTCTAATAGACTAGGGTGTATAGAAGGGTTTAGGGTCTAATAGACTAGGGTGTATAGAAGGGTTTAGGGTCTAATAGACTAGGGTGTATAGAAGGGTTGTAGGGGTCTAATTGGAATTCTGCCCTAGTATCTCCATGGACCTATATAAACACAACAACCAAAACATCCCACCGACCTACCCAACATTCCAATAGTACACTACTAGTACACACACACGTCCTAAACAGAAACACAACCACTCAGCCAGTTGATGTTGTTCTCTAGCCTCAAACCCTGAAGGGACATGACAGGAACATGTACCAGTTGACAGCAGTGGAAAAGAGAACCCCAGATCACTAACCGCTCCGCACCGTCTCCGCCTCTTTCTAACCCAATCTGTTGGTGGCTCTAGATGGCACGGGCACCGTTTGATCCAGATTACTTTGTGTTTAATATCAGGCCTTGCTGTCATTAACTACACATCTCTGCTTACAGCCGGCTGTATTTAAGCCGTTTTTCACAGTCGCCCCAGAATCGAATCAGTCGGCTAAATAACATTCTCTGGTGAGAATTTGACTTGGTCTTGGTTTATGATTGCATTAGATGTTGAATGACAAAACGTTCTATTAGCTTGTCAGAGGGGTTGGGTTACATTTTCTGTTGAATGCATTCAGTTGTACAACTGACTAGATATCCCCCTTTCCCTTTCCCATAGTTGAGGTCTCATGTTGCAACGTCTCGGGTTGTAATGCACTGTAATGTATCACTGACAGGTTCTGGCTAGCGGAGTAGAACACCTGTTTAGGAGAGGTGCTGGGTAGCTGAGTAGAACACCTGTTTAGGTCAAGGTTCTGGATAGTGGAGTAGAACACCTGTTTAGGCGAGGTGCTGGCTAGCGGAGTAGAACAAATATAATTATTGAATGGAAATACCAGGAGAAGCATCTTTGGGAAAGGAAAGGGGTATATCTAGTCAGTTGTACAACTGAATGCATTCAACAGAAAATGTGTCTTCCGCATTTAACCCAACCCCTCTGAATCAGAGAGGTGTGGAGGGGCTGATGGGCCGTTCATTTTGAAAGAAAAAGCTAAAAGGGGAGTTCAACACTATGTTGGGGTTGGCATCTGTCAAAATGGACCTACAGATGATGTTTAAATTAGACTTCTGACAAATCGACTTCTATTCGGAGAGATCTACCCCCAGAGTTCTAAGTTCTAACCGAAATGCCAGACGATCAATGCTGTGTAGACATCCTGGATGATGGTGCTGTCATCTCTCTAAACCACAGATCATGTTCTTGTTTGATTCCGACATTTTTCAAACTATAAGGCTGCGTTTACACAGTTAGCTCAATTCAGATTCTTTCCCACTAATTTGTCTTTTGACCAATCAGATCAGATATTTTGGCCAAAAGATCAGAGTTGGGCTGTCTGTGTAAACCAAGGCTAACAGGGCCCACCACTTGAGGCAATGTGTTGGTGTGCCTCTGGTCTGAACGTGTGAAGGTCGCTAGGTGGTGAGAGAAGCAGCTGTTGCCCAGGGGAGGCAGAGCGAGTGGTGGGGCCTGACGTAACCTCCAACTGACTCATGGCGAAACACTGACTTGTGTCCTGGATGATCTAGCTGTAAAACAAGGTAGCCTAAGTAAAAGAGAACAGTATGGCACTGAGATATTTACTGATACAAATAGGAGAAGGGGGGGGGGAGAGATAGCTGAGAGTAGGGTGATGGAGAGAAAGTAGGAGAACAAGGGAGATGTCCAAAGATGACCTTCCTCAAATTGACTTGTTCCAGAGGGAGGAAAAGAGAGAGAGAAAGAGAGAGAGAGATAGAGAGAGAAGGAGGAAAAGAGAGAGAGGGAGAGGGAGAGAAAGGAAAAGAGAGGGAGGGAAAGAAAGAACGAGAGGGAGAGAGAGAGGGGGGGAGAGAGAGGGGAGAGAGAGAGATGAAAAGAGAGAGCGGGAGAGGTAGAGAGAGGAAAAGAGAGAGAGAGAGAGAGAGAGAGGGAGAGAGAGAGATGAAAAGAGATGAGTGGAGAGAGAGAGAGAGAGAGAGAGAGAGCGAGAGAGAGAGAGAGAGAGAGAGAGATGAAAAGAGATAGAGAAATGAATGAATTAATGAGGCCTTCAGAGTCCAGTATGACACAGAGATTTACCGATACAACAATGAAAACCGCTCAACAGCAGGAAGACATAGAAATAGAGATGAGGAGAGAAAAAGAAATAAAGGACTAGAAAGATGGACACGCACTGCCAAATGACCTTTTCAATTCCTATCCTCGAGCAAAATCAAAGCCCTCCATACCGAGTGGGAGAGTGGAGAATGATGAAGGAAGAAGGGAAGGAGGGAGGAGGAGTAGGAGGGGTGGAAGAATGCTTCCTGTTGAATCAGAAAGGCGATATGCGGGGGTGAGCAAGAGAGCAAGAGGGAGAGAGAGAGAGAGAGAGAGAGAGAGAGAGAGAGAGAGAGAGAGAGAGAGAGAGAGAAAGAGAGAGGGAGAGAGAAAGAGAGAGAGAGAAAGTGAGAGAGAGAGATAGGGAGAGAGAGAGAGAGAGAGAGAGAGAGAGAGAGAGAGAGAGAGAGAGAGAGAGAGAGAGAGAGAGAGAGAGAGAGAGGGAGAGAGAGATGAAAAGAGATGAGTGGAGAGAGAGAGAGAGAGAGAGAGAGGGAGTGAGAAAGAGAGAGAGAGAGAGAGAGAGAGAGAGAGAGAGAGGGAGAGAGAGATGAAAAGAGATGAGTGGAGAGAGAGAGAGAGAGAGAGAGAGAGAGAGAGAGAGAGAGAGAGAGAGAGAGAGAGAGAGAGAGAGAGATCCTATCCTCTAACCAATGGCCCTTTGATGAACTACACACTTAATCCCCTGTGATAAAGTAGGTCGTCACTAAGACAAGGTGGTGATTGATTAGATTATGCTAACTTGTGACTTCCACAAGCTGTCGCTATAGTTGTGGCTAATGTGTTTTGTTGGAGAAGGGTCCCCTAAAGGCCTAATAAAAGCCAATTAGTCAGAGGCAGAGTCAGAGTCAGACGCAGAGGCAGAGTCAGAGGCAGAGTCAGAGGCAGAGTCAGAGGCAGAGGCAGAGGCATAGTCAGAGGCAGAGGCATAGTCAGAGGCAGAGTCAGACGCAGAGTCAGAGGCAGAGGCAGAGTCAAAGGCATAGTCAGAGGCAGAGTCAGAGGCAGAGTCAAAGGCATAGTCAGAGGCAGAGTCAGAAGCAGAGGCAGAGGCAGAGACAGAAGCAGAGGCAGAGGCAGAAGCAGAGGCAGAGACAGAGGCAGAGGCAGAGGCAGAGACAGAGGCAGAGACAGAGGCAGAGGCAGAAGCAGAGGCAGAGGCAGAGGCAGAGACAGAGGCAGAGGCAGAGGCAGAGGCAGAGGCAGAGGCAGAAGCAGAGGCAGAGGCAGAGGCAGAGGCAGAGGCAGAGGCAGAGGCAGAGTGACATTTGCGTCGCAGTTGTTTACCGGTGGAGTGACAAACGAGGATTCAATGTCTCGACTGTTATGACACAGGAACTGATAGGGAACTCGTCATCTGTAGTACAGTAGTTGGCTCATTGAACTTAATTTGAAGTTCACTGCAGTTTCTATGATGTGAGGGAAGTGTGGCTTTTGTTTTGATCTGTATGGCCTCACTTGTAGGTGCAGATAACTACCAAAATAATGGAAACACTTGAGTAAATGAGGGATACAAAGTATATTGAAGGCAGGTGCTTCCACACAGGTGTGGTTCCTGAATTAATTAAGGAATTGACATCCCATTATGCTTAGGGTCATGTATAAAAATGCTGGGCAGGCCATTATTTTGGTTACAATGGCTATGCCCCCATAGGATGACAATGCCCCCATCCACAGGGCACGAGTGGTCACTGAATGATTTGATGAGCATGAAAACGATGTAAGCCATATGCCATGGTCACTCAGTCACCAGATCTCAACCCAATTCAACACTTATGGGAGATTCTGGAGCGGCTTAATCTGGAGCCGAAGGAAACGCACACCTGTTTAGGAAAGGAGCTGGCTAGCGGAGTAGAATACCTGTTTAGGAGAGGTGCTGGCTAGCTGAGTAGAACACCTGTTTAGGTCAAGGTTCTGGATAGTGGAGTAGAACACCTGTTTAGGAGAGGTGCTGGCTAGCAGAGTAGAACACCTGTTTAGGAGAGGTGCTGGCTAGCTGAGTAGAACACCTGTTTAGGTCAAGGTGCTGGCTAGCGGAGTAGAACACCTGTTTAGGAGAGGTGCTGGCTAGCAGAGTAGAACACCTGTTTAGGTCAAGGTTCTTGATAGTGGAGTAGAACACCTGTTTAGGAAAGGTGCTGGCTAGTAGAGTAGAACACCTGTTTAGGAGAGGTGCTGGCTAGCTGAGTAGAACACCCGTTTAGGTCGAGGTGCTGGCTGGCGGAGTAGAACACCTGTTTAGGAAAGGTGTTGGCTAGCGGAGTAGAACACCTGTTTAGGTGAGGTGCTGGCTAGCTGAGTAGAACACCTGTTTAGGGGAGGTGCTGGCTAGCAGAGTAGAACACCTGTTTAGGTCGATGTGCTGGCTAGCGGAGCAGAACACCTGTTTAGGCGAGGTGCTGGCTTGCGGAGTAGAACACCTGTTTAGGGGAGGTGCTGGCTAGCGGAGTAGAACACCTGTTTAGGAGAGGTGCTGGTTAACGGAGTAGAACACCTGTTTAGGAGAGGTGCTGGCTAGCAGAGTAGAACACCTGTTTAGGTCAAGGTTCTTGATAGTGGAGTAGAACACCTGTTTAGGAAAGGTGCTGGCTAACTGAGTAGAACACCTGTTTAGGAGAGGTGCTGGCTAACTGAGTAGAACACCTGTTTAGGAGAGGTGCTGGGTAACAGAGTAGAACACCTGTTTAGGAGAGGTGCTGGGTAACAGAGTAGAACACCTGTTTAGGAGAGGTGCTGGCTAGCGGAGTAGAACACTTTAAAAAGAAAAGGAGAGCCTCACACTCTAGGAGCTCAGATGCAATAATTTAATAACCAACGTTTGGACAGACAAGCTGTCTTCATCAGGGTATAATGACAAACACTGCGGGTCACTAGTTTATATAGTTTCAAAGGACACACAGGTGTCTGTAATCATGGCCGGGTGTGGCCTGATATCATTGGTTAATTCACAGATATAAACAGAACATACAAAAACATGAATGGATAGCATATAATCATAGCACAATTTGGCTACATAGGCCTACAAACATTTTCTTGTTTTAACAATAAACTGTCGAGGTCACCCCCTATCCTAGGGAGGGTGACGTTCTATGCCGATATATAACGTAGGGACGAAATCGAGTGGTTTATTGTTAAAACGAGAGGCTGCCTGGATTTTTAATTTAAAGACTCTTGCTCCCTTCGGCCTCAACGTAGACTTTGATCTGAAGCCATTCTTGTGATTATTGTGTTTTTGCTATCCATTGTAAATGTTTGTAGGCCTGTGTAGCCAAATCGTTTGGCACTCACGCAGGCTCAATCAAGCACTTAAAGTATTGGAAAGAAAACAAATACCATTTGAACCCAAGTCTACACTACAGCCTGCAAGGCAGCCAGAGAGTCAGCCAGTGTGTCGTACTGCCTGGTGGTGGGTAGGTTGAGAGAGTAATTTTGGCACAGGCCGCTGAGCAGAAGAAATGGCACCAATCGCTCAGACGACACTAAGTCACGGGCAGATTTACCGCTCCATTAAGACGGGCTAGCATAGCCACGTCCCTCTCTGTGAATTATGGATCAGGTACAAGAATGCTAGCTTGCTAGCTAAGCTACAGTGAGCATATCAACCAGGGTTAGCAACCAGGGCAAGCATTCTACTGTATCTACTGTAGCTTAATTAAGCTGGGATAGCGTAGCCACACCCGCTCTGTGAATTATGGATCAGGTACAGGAACGCTAGCTAAACTACAGTATCAGCCTGCAATGTTACCTACCATTAGCATAGCTAGCGTTAACATACTACTGTATCCATGGCTCATGCAGCTCACTCACGGTGAATAAGGCATTGTTGTTTACCACAATATGTGTATCGTCTGGGTTCAAATGCAAGTCGTCATGGGGGATGTGGCATGAATCAGTGCACGGGAAGACAGTGCACGTGAAGACAGTACACGTGAAGACAGTGCACGTGAAGACAGTGCACGTGAAGACACGTGCTATTATGATGCTAATATATTGGCACTGATATGTACAGTACACATGAGCAGTGAACTGTGAAAACATGTTACTTACAGCTAATGTGAAATAAGAAAGCAATACAAATAAATAAATGCTCATGTACACACACACACACACCCCACTGAAATACACATCTTTGCATCTTTGCATAACTAAAATCCTCTCCGTTATTAAGTCAGTAAACTCAGACAAAGCCTTATTCCTCATTACCCCTAACAGTAAAACATCTCAATGGAGTTGACGCTCAATATCTACAAAGAGACGACTGGCTGAGACTGTTTTTATTAAACCCCTCCTCATAGAACTATCCATAATCCTCTGTGGTTATGTAATTCTAAATCTAAATGGGCCAAAATGAGGAACTAAATCAAGATGTTAATCAATAGAGAGGATTTGTATCTTCAGGTATCATAGGCTTCTTTCGGAAGCTGCACAGAAGCTTATACTGTGTTCTAGTTATCTTTCCTGCAGCTGTACAGAGCTGTCACTCTAGAATAATAATAATATGCCATTTAGCAGACGCTTTTATCCAAAGCGACTTACAGTCATGCGTGCATAATTATTTAATTTTTTTGTGTATGGGTGGTCCCGGGGATCAAACCCACTACCTTGGCGTTACAAGTGCCGTGCTCTACCAGCTGAGCTACAGAGGACCACCAGAATGTCTGGTACGTGTGTCATATCAAGCAGCGGTGGATATTACCAACAGTCAGTGCTTGAAGTAGAAGTAAAAGGGCACTGGCACTCATTTTAGGTGCCGGGACTCATTCACATTTTACAGTACCAGTGTTTTACAGTACCAGTGTTCATATTTGAAAATGAATATTCTGTAAGAGGTGCAAGCACTCCAGTAGAACATGTGAGGTGCCGGTACTCTGTACTCGGCCCTTTCTAAAAGCCTCACCTTCTTTTCAGGCCCAATTCAAGCACTGCCAACAGTCATCTTGAACCGGGCTCGAAGTAGTTACACCTTTTAGCCAATGGTGATTCATCCCTAAGGGCAGAAGGAGTCCTGGGACTCAGGAAAAAACATAAGAGCGAGTGAGTGAGTGAATGACTGAGGCTTAATGGCCATTCACTTAATGGCCATTCACTTGGGGGACGAGTCCTCTAAATGTTTACTAAGGGCTCTATTCAATCTGTAAAACTGAAACTTTACAGATTCCGCGATAGAAATGTAAAGGTAATTTCCGATTGAGCTGACATAAGCAGCGTTTACCGTGAATGCAGTCCCGGCTAAAGCGGGAACATTGCCTTTAAATTACAATCACACTGTAAAGCTGAATTTCCGTGATGTGGATTGAAGTCAATGGGAGTGGAAAATAACCCTTTTCTGCTGTTCTGGAACAGCGAACAAGAGAACAGTATTTCTACAGTAATAAATATACAAGATGGGGAGTATACATGTTCTGATGATCCTCTGTGATTCCACTTTACCTCGCTAGGAAGAAAACAATGAGGTCTGGCATTTAAAGTGAATCTCCACAGAGAGCCATTCATTTTGCAGTACTTTTGAGTAACGAACCTACTCAGCCAAAGCCCCAGCCTGAATCTTTCATGTGCCAGTGTAACGCTACTCCAGCGTGTAATTATGAGTCCACTCATTGCACTACAATGATCTGGGCTGGCACAGATCAAGGACTTTTCTGTATGGTGTGTGTGTGTGTGTGTGTGTGTGTGTGTGTGTGTGTGTGTGTGTGTGTGTGTGTGTGTGTGTGTGTGTGTATGCGGCACAGATATAGAGGAAAAGTGAACGAAATAGAGAGAGAGAGCCAGAGAGAGAGAGAGCAGAGACAGAGAGAGAGAGCCAGAGAGAGAGAGAGAGAGACAGAGAGAGAGAGCCAGAGAGAGAGAGAGAGAGAGAGAGAGACAGAGAGAGAGCGAGAGAGAGAGACAGAGAGAGAGAGACAGAGAGAGAGAGAGAGAGAGGGAGCCAGAGAGAGAGAGAGCCAGAGAGAGAGAGAGAGACAGAGAGAGAGAGAGAGAGAGAGAGAGCCAGAGAGAGAGAGAGAGAGAGAGAGAGAGAGAGAGAGAGAGAGAGAGAGAGAGAGAGAGAGAGAGAGAGAGAGAGAGAGAGGATATGCGTCAGCAGCAACCTTGGGAAAATCCTCTGCATTATCATTAACAGCAGACTCGTACATTTCCTCAGTGAAAACAATGTACTGAGCAAATGTCAAATTGGCTTTTTACCAAATTACCGTACGACAGACCACATATTCACCCTGCACACCCTAATTGACAAACAAACAAACCAAAACAAAGGCAAAGTCTTCTCGAGCTTTGTTGATGTCAAAAAATATTTTGACTTAATTTGGCATGAGGGTCTGCTATACAAATGGATGGAAAGTGGTGTTGGGTGAAAAACATACGACATTATAAAATCCATGTACACAAACAACAACTGTGCAGTTAAAATTGGCAAAAAACACACACATTTCTTTCCACAGGGCTGTGGGGTGAGACAGGGATGCAGCTTAAGCCCCACCCTCTTCAACATATATATCAACGAATTGGCGAGGGCACTAGAACAGTCTGCAGCACCCAGCCTCACCCTACTAGAATCTGAAGTCAAATGTCTACGGTTTGCTGGTGATCTGGTGCCTCTGTCCCCAACCAAGGAGGGCCTACAGCAGCACCTAGATCTTCTGCACAGATTCTGTCAGACCTGGGCCCTGACAGTAAATCTCAGTAAGACAAAAATAATGGTGTCCCAAAAAAGGTCCAGTTGCCAGGACCACAAATACAAATTCCATCTAGACACCGTTGCCCTAGAGCACACAAAAAACTATACATACCTCGGCCTAAACATCAGCGCACAGGTAACTTCCACAAAGCTGTGAACAATCTGAGAGACAAGGCAAGAAGGGCCTTCTATGCCATCAAAAGGAACATAAAATTTGACATGCCAATTAGGATCTGTCTAAAAATACTTGAATCAGTTATAGAACCCATTGCCCTTTATGATTGTGAGGTCTGGGGTCCGCTCACCAACCAAGAATTCACAAAATGGGACAAACACCAAATTGAGACTCTGCATGCAGAAATCTGCAAATATATCCTCTGTGAACAACGTAAAACACCAAATAATGCATGCAGAGCAGAATTAGGCCGATACCCGCTAATTATCAAAATCCAGAAAAGAGCAGTTAAACTCTACAACCACCTAAAAGGAAGCGATTCCCAAACATTCCATAACAAAGCCATCACCTACAGAGAGATGAACCTGGAGAAGAGACCCCTAACCAAGCTGGTCCTGGGGCTCTGTTCACAAACACAAACAGACCCCACAGAGCCCCAGGACAGCAACACAATTAGACCCAACCAAATCATGAGAAAACAAAAAGAAAATTACTTGACACATTGGAAATATATATTTTTAAACAGAGCAAACTAGAATGCTATTTGGCCCTAAACAGAGAGTACACAGTGGCAGAATACCTGACCACTGTGACTGAACCAAAATTAAGGAAATCTTTGATTATGTACAGACTCAGTGAGCATAGCCTTGCTATTGAGAATGGCCGCCGTAGGCGGACCTGGCTCTCAAGAGAAGACAGGCTATGTGCACACTGCCCACAAAATGAGGTGGAAACTGAGCTGCACTTCCTAACTTCCTGACAAATGTATGACCATATTAGAGACACATACTTCCCCCAGATTACACAGACCCACAAAGAATTCGAAAACAAATCAAATTTGGATAAACTCACATAACTATTGTGTGAAATACCACAGTGTGCAATCACAGGAGCAAGATGTGTGACCTGTTGCCACAAGAAAAGGGCAACCAGTGAAGAACAAACACCATTGTAAATACAACCTATATTTATGTTTATTTATTTTCCCTTTTGTACTTTAACTATTTGCACATCATTATAACACTGTATATATACAGTGAGGGAAAAAAGTTTTTGATCCCCTGCTGATTTTGTACATTTGCCCACTGACAAAGAAATGATCAGTCTATAATTTTAATGGTAGGTTTATTTGAACAGTGAGAGACAGAATAACAACAACAAAATCCAGAAAAACGCATGTCAAAAATGTTATAAATTGATTTGCATTTTAATGAGGGAAATAAGTATTTGACCCCCTCTCAATCAGAAAGATTTCTGGCTCCCAGGTGTCTTTTATACAGGTAACGAGCTGAGATTAGGAGCACACTCTTAAAGGGAGTGCTCCTAATCTCAGCTTGTTACCTGTATAAAAGACACCTGTCCACAGAAGCAATCAATCAATCAGATTCCAAACTCTCCACCATGGCCAAGACCAAAGAGCTCTCCAAGGATGTCAGGGACAAGATTGTAGACCTACACAAGGCTGGAATGTGCTACAAGACCATCGGCAAGCAGCTTGGTGAGAAGGTGACAACAGTTGGTGCGATTATTCGCAAATGGAAGAAACACAAAAGAACTGTCAATCTCCCTCGGCCTGGGGCTCCATGCAAGATCTCACCTCGTGGAGTTGCAATGATCATGATAATGGTGAGGAATCAGCCCAGAACTACGCGGGAGGATCTTGTCAATGATCTCAAGGCAGCTGGGACCATAGTCACCAAGAAAACAATTGGTAACACACTACGCCGTAAAGGACTGAAATCCTGCAGCGCCCGCAAGGTCCCCACTGCTCAAGAAAGCACCTATACATGCCCATCTGAAGTTTGCCAATGAACATCTGAATGATTCAGAGGAGAACTGGGTGAAAGTGTTGTGGTCAGATGAGACCAAAATCGAGCTCTTTTGCATCAACTCAACTCGCCGTGTTTGGAGGAGGAGGAATGCTGCCTATGACCCCAAGAACACCATCCCCACCGTCAAACATGGAGGTGGAAACATTATGCTTTGGGGGTGTTTTTCTGCTAAGGGGACAGGACAACTTCACCGCATCAAAGGGACGATGGACGGGGCCATGTACCATCAAATCTTGGGTGAGAACCTCCTTCCCTCAGCCAGGACATTGAAAATGGGTCGTGGATGGGTATTCCAGCATGACAATGACCCAAAACACACGGCCAAGGCAACAAAGGAGTGGCTCAAGAAGAAGTACATTAAGGTCCTGGAGTGGCCTAGCCAGTCTCCAGACCTTAATCCCATAGAAAATCTGTGGAGGGAGCTGAACGTTCGAGTTGCCAAACGTCAGCCCCGAAACCTTAATGACTTGGAGAAGATCTGCAAAGAGGAGTGGGACAAAATCCCTCTAAAGATGTCAAATCAAATCAAATCAAATTGTATTGGTCACATGCGCCGAATACAACAGGTGCAGACATTACAGTGAAATGCTTACTTACAGCCCTTAACCAACAGTGCATAAATAAAACAACAACAAAAAAAGTGTTGAGAAAAAAAAGAGCAGAAGTAAAATAAAGTGACAGTAGGGAGGCTATATATACAGGGGGGTACCGATGCAGAGTCAATGTGCGGGGGCACCGGCTAGTTGAGGTAGTTTAGTTAATATGTACATGTGGGTAGAGTTAAAGTGACTATGCATAAATAATTAACAGAGTAGCAGCAGCGTAAAAAGGATGGGGTGGGGGGGCAGTGCAAATAGTCCGGGTAGCCATGATTAGCTGTTCAGGAGTCTTATGGCTTGGGGGTAGAAGCTGTTGAGAAGTCTTTTGGACCTAGACTTGGCACTCCGGTACCGCTTGCCGTGCGGTAGCAGAGAGAACAGTCTATGACTAGGGTGGCTGGAGTCTTTGACAATTTTGAGGGCCTTCCTCTGACACCGCCTGGTATAGAGGTCCTGGATGGCAGGAAGCTTGGCCCCAGTGATGTACTGGGCCGTACGCACTACCCTCTGTAGTGCCTTGCGGTCGGAGGCCAAGCAGTTGCCATACCAGGCGGTGATGCAACCAGTCAGGATGCTCTCGATGGTGCAGCTGTAGAATTTTTTGAGGATCTGAGGACCCATGCCAAATCTTTTCAGTCTCCTGAGGGGGAATAGGCTTTGTCGTGCCCTCTTCGCGACTGTCTTGGTGTGTTTGGACCATGATAGTTCGTTGGTGGACACCAAGGAACTTGAAGCTCTCAACCTGTTCCACTACAGCCCCGTCGATGAGAATGGGGGTGTGCTCAGTCCTCTTTTTTTTCCTGTAGTCCACAATCATCTCCTTTGTCTTGGTCACGTTGAGGGAGAGGTTGTTGTCCTGGCACCACACGGCCAGGTCTCTGACCTCCTCCCTATAGGCTGTCTCATCGTTGTCGGTGATCAGGCCTACCACTGTTGTGTCGTCGGCAAACTTAATGATGGTGTTGGAGTCGTGCCTGGCCATGCAGTCATGGGTGAACAGAGAGTACAGGAGGGGACTGAGCACGCACCCCTGAGGGGCCCCCGTGTTGAGGATCAGTGTGGCAGATGTGTTGTTACCTACCCTTACCACCTGGGGGCGGCCCGTCAGGAAGTCCAGGATCCAGTTGCAGAGGGAGGTGTTTAGTTCCAGGATCCTTAGCTTAGTGATGAGCTTAGAGGGCACTATGGTGTTGAATGCTGAGCTGTAGTCAATGAATAGCATTCTCACGTAGGTGTTCCTCTTGTCCAGGTGGGAAAGGGCAGTGTGGAGTGCAATAGAGATTGCATCATCTGTGGATCTGTTGGGGCGGTATGCAAATTGGAGTGGGTCTAGGGTTTCTGGGATAATGCTGTTGATGTGAGCCATGACCAGCCTTTCAAAGCACTTCATGGCTACAGACGTCAGTGCTACGGGTCGGTAGTCATTTAGGCAGGTTATCTTAGAGTCCTTGGGCACGGGGACTATGGTGGTCTGCTTGAAACATGTTGGTATTACAGACTCAGTCAGGGACATGTTGAAAATGTCAGTGAAGACACTTGCCAGTTCGTCAGCACATGCTCGGAGTACACGTCCTGGTAATCCGTCTGGACCTGCGGCCTTGTGAATGTTGACCTGCTTAAAAGTCTTACTCACATCGGCTACGGAGAGCGTGATCACATAGTCATCCGGAACAGCTGGTGCAAACCTGGTGGCCAACTACAAGAAACGTCTGACCTCTGTGATTGCCAACAAGGGTTTTGCCACCAAGTACAAAGTCATGTTTTGCAGAGGGGTCAAATACTTATTTCCCTCATTAAAATGGAAATCAATTTATAACATTTTTGACATGCGTTTTTCTGGATTTGTTGTTGTTATTCTGTCTCTCACTGTTCAAATAAACCTACCATTAAAATTATAGACTGATCATTTCTTTGTCAGTGGGCAAACGTACAAAATCAGCAGGGGATCAAAAACTTTTTTCCCTCACTGTACATAATATGACATTTGAAATGTCTTTATTATTTTGGAACTTTTGTGAGTGTAATGTTTACTATTCATTTTTTATTGTTTATTTCACTTTTGTTTATTATCTATTTCACTTGCTTTGGCAATGTTAACATATGTTTCCCATGCCAATAACACCCTTAAATGGAATTGAAATTGAGAGAGAGAGAGAGAAACAAAAAAGAAAACAGCATGCCTCATACCTCATCAAGCTTCAGCGTAATTGGAGCGTGGTGGAAGGAGTGTACGCTGTACGTTAATTAGCATTAACATATGTAAAACAGAGGCTCCACTATCACTGACTGCAAACATACAGTAGGTCTCTGCCTGGCACCAACAGAAGAGAAATACAAACTTCAAACAAACACCGTCCCTGGGCTAAATGTGTTGTGAATTACAGCACGTTGCGCCACTTTTTGGCATCTGGGCTACTGCTTGAAGTGTGGAGTTGTCATGACAACACTTTACAGTTTAAGGAATGAGCGTCACACAGGGCTAGCCATATTTGCAGCGCTAATTTGACGTTTTGTTATTGTCGAGACTTCTGACACTTTTCTTTCACGTTAGATTTTTCAATTTCTAGTACATCAGAAGTTCGAGGTTAGAAGTTCTTACTAAATAGTGTTCTGAATTAATTCTCAAAGTTCTACAGAAAGTCCATCAAAATCAGTTCAGAGCATTCGCTAATAATGTGCTTCTGACACAACAGGTTGACGAGTTCAACAAGGAGATGAGAGAAACCTATTATTACGATGAAGAGACGTTCACCGTTGCGTAACAAACAGGTTTCCTGTCTCTCATGGTGCCTTTTGGTACAGTCCACAGAAACACAGCTGGCTCTCCAGTCGCTCGCTTCCCCCACCATATTAATGCGACTGTGACCATGGGAGCCGCTCTCTGAGAGCCAGCTGTGATGATCTACTACCTTTTCAGGAAAAAGACATTCAGGACGTCCTAATTTGGACGCCATCATGTGGACTACAAGCCGAGTTAGAAATAGTGCATTTGCTCCATTCTCAACCTTGAGAGGAATGACATGTATGTCTCCATTTTGGAAGTGGAGTGGAAATGACTGAAAATGGCTGGTTCATGTACGGCTGTTTAACCAAGAGTAACAAGGCAACAGTAAACATGTCATCCCCCACGAAGGATGCAGCGCCCCGCCTTGGGCCAATTAGTGACAATTATTCAAACGTATTCAAACCTATGTTGCATAGATTAATGAGAGAGAGAAAAAGAAAAGATCAAGTCTTCTTAATTGTCAACTGTATCTGTTTGGAATTACAGCCTATAGATAGTCTACACACCATTTCAAAATGTTCACCTTTTGTGAATGGGCGGAGCTTATAGATCCTTATGGGAAACGTGTTTCTCATGAAGAGATGCATATATGTACTAAATGTCATGACTGTAGCTCAAAAGGGACAGGAGATATGCTTGGTCAAAGTTTGGTTGGGGCCAAAAAGTCTAATTTGCGGAAAATGTAATGGGCTGAGCTTATAGGTCCTTATGGGAAACTTGTTGCTAATGAGGAGATGCATATATGTACAAAATGTCATGACAAACGAGACAGGAGATATGCTTGTTCAAAGTTTGGAATATCAGTTGATTACAATAGCGCCCCCTTGGGTCAATCAGTGACATTTTGTAAATGCCGGATCTCTATGGCAAGAAGCATCATTCACCCAAGTTCCGTTAAAATCGGGCCAGAGGTGTCTGAGATATTGCATGTGACTAACGTAAGATGAAGGCAGATCCATAGTCGTCGTCCGTCCCCCCCCCCACCCCCCGCCACCCCCAATCATCATCGTGGGGGACAATCATTTGCTGTACAGTAGCCATGGAAACCAAGTGTAATGGTTTAACCCTGCTGCCAATACAACATGAATCCATAAGTGATTCATATTAATTGAATGGAAAATGATATTATGTGAACATGAGTTGTAGGCCTCCTCTTGTACTACATGAGCATACATACAAGATTTAATCAACCGTATTGGTGTATTATTCCATTTAAATAGGCTTTTTAGTTTTTTTCCCGTGATCTCTATCTCCGCCCACACAGAGACAAAATTCCTCCCTTATTCATATTTAATTGGATTTCCAATGCAAACATGTTATCCTTCAGAGGTCCCTGTCTCTTTCTCTAACTCGCCCTCACACTAACTTTCTGAGGGTGACATTAACGTTGGCGACTTGTCGGCTGTTCTGTTCTTCATGCATTATTCATGAGATAACGACCCACACAACCTGATAAATCAGTAGAAAATGACGGGGGGGGGGAAATATACGATAACATTTGCTTTTTCCAACTCCCTTTCTGCTATGGTAAATGCACGAAAATTCCTTTTAAATAGCGAGCTCAATGACAGACTTTGTGTTCAACCAATCACAAGATCAAAACGTGAGTGGGTAGTATCAGGTTGTACTGGTCTCAGTCTTGACTCGGACTCGAACCCCTCTTCGTCTTGGTCTCAGTCTTGACTCGGACTCAAATAGCTCCAGTCCCGGTCTTGACTCGGACTGGAATAGCTGTGGTCTCGGTCTTGACTCAGACTTGAATACAGAGCATTCGGAAAGTATTCAGACCCCTTGACTTTTTCCACATTTTGTTACGTTACAACCTTATTCTAAAATTGATTAAATCATTTTCTCCCCCTCATCAATCTACACACAATATCCCATAATGACAAAGCAAAAACAGGTTTGTAGAAATCTCTGCAAATTTCTAAAAAACTGAAATATCACATTTACATAAGTATTCAGACCCTTTACTCAGTACTGTCATTTACAAAATAGCCTCCAACACTCTACTCAGCAAATTGGATGTAGTCTATCACAGTGCCATCCGTTTTGTCACCAAAGCCCCATATACTACCCACCATTGTGACCTGTACGCTCTTGTTGGCTGGCCCTCACTACATATTCGTTGCCAAACCCACTGGCTCCAGGTCATCTATAAATCACTGCTAGGCAAATCCCCGTCTTATCTTAGCTCATTGGTCACCATAGCAACACCCACCCGTAGTATGCGCTCCAGCAGGTATATCTCACTGGTCATCCCCAATGCCAACACCTCCTTTGGCCGCCATTCCTTCCAATTCTCTGCTGCCAATGACTGGAACGAACTGCAAAAATCTCTGAAGCTGGAGACTCTTATCTCCCTCACTAACTTTAAGCGTCAGTTGTCAGAGCAGCTTATCGATCACTGCACCTGTACACAGCCATTCTGAAATTAGCCCACCAAACTACCTCATCCCCATATTGTTATTTATTTTGCTAATTTGCACCCCAGTATCTCTATTTGCACATCATCTTCTGCACATCTATCATTCCAGTGTTAATACGAAATTTTAACTATTATGGCGTATTTATTGCCTTCCCTCCATAACTTACTACATTCGCACACACTGTATATATATTTTCTGTTGTATTTTTGACTTTATGTTTTGTTTACCCCATATGTAACTCTGTGTTGTTGTTTTTATCGCACTGCTTTGCTTTATCTTGGCCAGGTCGCAGTTGTAAATGAGAACTTGTTCTCAACTGGCTTACCTGGTTAAATAAAGGTTAAATAAATAAAATAAAATAAACTTTGTTGAAGCACCTTTGGCAGCAATTACAGCCTCAAGTCTTCTTGGGTATGACGCTACAAGCTTGGTAAACCTGTATTTGGGGAGTTTCTCCCATTCTTCTCTGCAGATCCTCTCAAGCTCTGTCAGGTTGGTTGGGGAGCGTCGCTGCACAGCTATTTACAGGTCTCTCCAGAGATGTTCAATCGGGTTCAAGTCCAGGCTTTGGCTGGGCCACTCAAGGACATTCAGAGACTTGTCCCGAAGCCACTCCTGCGTTGTCTTGGCTGTGTGTTTAGGGTCGTTGTCCTGTTGGAAGGTGAACCTTTGCCCCAGCCTGAGGTCCTGAGCGCTCTGGAGCAGGTTTTCATCAAGGATCTCTCTGTACTTTGCTCCGCTCATCTTTCCCTCGATCCTGACTAGTCTCCCAGTCCCTGCCGCTGAAAAATATCCCCACAGCATTATGCTGCCACCACCATGCTTCACCGTAGGGATGGTGCCAGGTTTCCTCCAGATGTGACGCTTGGCATTCAGGCCAAAGAGTTCAATCTTGGTTTCATCAGACCAGAGAATCTTGTTTCTCATGGTCTGAGAGTCCTTTAGGTGCCTTTTGGCAAACTCCAAGCAGGCTGTCATGTGCCTTTTACTGAGGAGTGGCTGCCGTCTGGCCACTCTACCATAATGGCCTGATTGGTGGAGTGCTGCAGAGATGGTTGTCCTTCTGGAAGGTTCTCCCATCTCCACAGAGGAACTCTGAAGCTCTGTAAGAGTGACCATCAGGTTCTTGGTCACCTCCTTGACCAAGGCCCTTCTCCCCCGATTGCTCTGCTTGGCCGGGCAGCCAGCTCTAGGAAGAGTCTTGGTGGTTCCAAACTTCTTCCATTTAAGAAAGATGGAGGCCACTGTGTTCTTGGGGACCTTCAATGCTGCAGAAATTTTCTGGTACCCTTCCCCAGATCTGTGCCTCGACACAATCCTGTGTCGTGACTTCTTTAACATGAATCTGAAGACTGTTATCTCTAATTAACTAACTATGTTTAATTGTTACCCGACTAAATTAATCATGTAACAATTAACTCATTAGTATCTGGGGCACCACGAGAGCGGTTCTTTCAAGAGTTACCATCTCCCGAATTAAACTCTAAAAAGTATTTACCGATCACAACTATAAACAGTCAACTCATTAATCATAACCTCGTATCATATCATCATTCTGAAAGTCGTATCCTCCTTGCATCTGCAAAAACCAGAGCCTTACTTACGATTCAGTAGTACAAAAATTGGTTTAATTATTTATTTACTAGCTAATTAAATGGGAACACAGGATAAACATACACACTCTGCACCGGTTATTGACTGGAGAAAACAGGTCCCTAGCGGAATGACAACAACATGGCTTGTTAAAGAGAAGAGATGGAGAGGAAGAAAGAGAGGGAGAGAGACACTTATCCTTGATACATTCAGAAACTACTCTCACCTACAGTAATTACATACTTGGCACACAAACCGCCACCCGCTTTGAGTAAGAAATCATGAATGTATTTACGTGAAATGTCTTAGTTCGCCGGGCATCTCTCGGTGAAACGGGCCGCCCTGGAAAGGGAGTTGGGCCTTCTCGCGGCACGCTTGTAAGGCTCTGATTGTCCAAACAGGTTCCAACAAGTCTTCTACTGTTGTTCTCTTCTTCTTAGTTGTCCGGTCTCTGATGACTTGTCGTGTAGTCCTGAACAGAACTACAGAGTTGATTTTCCTTCCATTCACTCTTGAAGCTGCTTCTTTGAAGATAGGCTAGCCAGCCGTATCGATGGTTCCCAGTAGGGTAATGGGCGTAGCGTAACAGGATGGCTTGAGCAGAGTAATAGGATGGTCCTACTTAAATTCGCTTTCGAAGATACTTTACTTAGGACAGCTAATCAGCCGTACCAGTGACTGTCCGGGAGGTGAGTTTTCCTTCTTTCCTTCTCATTTTAAACGTGTAGCTGCCGCTTTCACGTTTTCTGGTCTGATATGTTAATTCGTAACCCATCCTTTTATACACTCTGCTCGAAAGGGGGCGGTTCCGTCAGGCTGACACGCTTTCTGACCTCACATTGGGTAGTGACTACTAATTGTGCCAAGTTATGAAAAACAATTCTCATATAAGTTCTCAAATCACATCCCTCTCTTAACAAAAACACATATTACATA
>NC_059205.1:2981812-3071812 GCF_020615455.1 Coregonus clupeaformis | reverse complement strand
ATTCTAGTTATCTGAAGAGATTTCACCCCATGCTTCCTGAAGCACCTCCCACAAATTGGATTGGCTTGATGGGCACGTCTTACATACCATACAAGCTGCTCCCACAACAGCTCAATAGGGTTGCGATCCGGTGACTGTGCTGGCCACTCCATTATAGACAGAATACCAGCTGACTGCTTCTTTCCTAAATAGTTATTGCATAGTTTGGAGCTGTGCTTTGGGTCATTGTCCTGTTGTAGGAGGAAATTGGCTCCAATCAAGCGCCGTCCACAGGGTATGGCATGGTGTTGCAAAATGGAGTGATAGCCTTCCTTCTTCAAGATCCTTTTTACCCTGTACAAATCTCCTACTTTACCACCACCAAAGCACCCCAGACCATCACATTGCCTCCACCATGCTTGACAGATGGCATCAAGCACTCCTCCAGCATATTTTCATTTGGTCTGCGTCTAACAAATGTTATTCTTTGTGATCCAAACACCTCAAACTTTGATTTGTCTGTCCATAACACTTTTTTCCAATCTTCCTCTGTCCAGTGTCTGTGTTCTTTTGCCCATCTTTTATTTTTATTGGCCAGTCTGAGATATGGCTTTTTCTTTGCAACTCTGCCTAGAAGGGCAGCATCCCGGAGTCGCCTCTTCACTGTTGACGTTGAGACTGGTGTTTTGCGGGTACTATTTAATGAAGCTGCCAGTTGAGGACCTGTGAGGCGTCTGTTTCTCAAACTAGACACTCTAATGTACACTGCTCAAAAAAATTAAGGGAACACTAAAATAACACATCCTAGATCTGAATGAATGAAATAATCTCATTAAATACTTTTTTCTTTACATAGTTGAATGTGCTGACAACAAAATCACACACAAATTATCAATGGAAATCAAATTTATCAACCCATGGAGGTCTGGATTTGGAGTCACCCTCAAAATTAAAGTGGCTGATCCAACTTTGATGTAATGTCCTTAAAACAAGTCAAAATGAGGCTCAGTAGTGTGTGTGGCCTCCACGTGCATGTATGACCTCCCTACAACGCCTGGGCATGCTCCTGATGAGGTGGCGGATGGTCTCCTGAGGGATCTCCTCCCAGACCTGGACTAAAGCATCCGCCAACTCCTGGACAGTCTGTGGTGCAACGTGGCATTGGTGGATGGAGCGAGACATGATGTCCCAGATGTGCTCAATTGGATTCAGGTCTGGGGAACGGGCGGGCCAGTCCATAGAATCAATGCCTTCCTCTTGCAGGAACTGCTGACACACTCCAGCCACATGAGGTCTAGCATTGTCTTGCATTAGGAGGAACCCAGGGCCAACCGCACCAGCATATGGTCTCACAAGGGGTCTGAGGATCTCATCTCGGTACCTAACGGCAGTCAGGCTACCTCTGGCGAGCACATGGAGGGCTGTGCGGCCCCCAAAGAAATGCCACCCCCACACCATGATTGACCCACCGCCAAACCGGTCATGCTGGAGGATGTTGCAAGCAGCAGAACGTTCTCCACGGCGTCTCCAGACTCTGTCACGTCTGTCACATGTGCTCAGTGTGAACCTGCTTTCATCTGTGAAGAGCACAGGGCGCCAGTGGCGAATTTGCCAATCTTGGTGATCTCTGGCAAATGCCAAACGTCCTGCACGGTGTTGGGCTGTAAGCACAACCCCCACCTGTGGACGTCGGGCCCTCATACCACCCTCATGGAGTCTGTTTCTGACCGTTTGAGCAGACGCATGCACATTTGTGGCCTGCTGGAGGTCATTTTGCAGGGCTCTGGCAGTGCTCCTCCTGCTCCTCCTTGCACAAAGGCGGAGGTAGCGGTCCTGCTGGGTTGTTGCCCTCCTACGGCCTCCTCCACGTCTCCTGATGTACTGGCCTGTCTCCTGGTAGCGCCTCCATGCTCTAGACACTACGCTGACAGACACAGCAAACCTTCTTGCCACAGCTCGCGTTGATGTGCCATCCTGGATGAGCTGCACTACCTGAGCCACTTGTGTGGGTTGTAGACTCCGTCTCATGCTACCACTAGAGTGAAAGCACCGCCAGCATTCAAAAGTGACCAAAACATCAGCCAGGAAGCATAGGAACTGAGAAGTGGTCTGTGGTCACCACCTGCAAAACCAGTCCTTTATTGGGGGTGTCTTGCTAATTACCTATAATTTCCACCTGTTGTCTATTCCATTTGCACAACAGCATGTGAAATTTATTGTCAATCAGTGTTGCTTCCTAAGTGGACAGTTTGATTTCACAGAAGTGTGATTGACTTGGAGTTACATTGTGTTGTTTAAGTGTTCCCTTTATTTTTTTGAGAAGTGTATTTGTCCTCTTGCTCAGTTGTGCACCGGGGCCTCCCACTCCTCTTTCTATTCTGGTTAGAGCCAGTTTAGAGACTCGAAATTGAGCTCAGGTGCATCCTGTTTTCATTGATCATCCTTGAGATGTTTCTACAACTTGATTGAAGTCCACCTGTGGTAAATTCAATTGATTGGACATGATTTGGAAAGGCACACACATGTCTACATAAGGTCCCACAGTTGACAGTGCATGTCAGAGCAGAAACCAAGCCATGAGGTCGAAGGAATTGTCTGTTGAGCTCCGAGACAGGATTGTGTCGAGGCACAGATCTGGGGAAGGGGACCAAAACATTTCTGCAGCATTGAAGGTCCCCAAGAACACAGTGGTCTCCATCATTCTTAAATGGAAGAAGTTTGGAACCACCAAGACTCTTCCTAGAGCTGGCCGCCCGTCCAAACTGAGCAACCGCCACTCATACACCAACCCCCTCCCCCCACCAGTCAGACACCAAGCCCCTCCCCCCGCCACTCAGACACCAAGCCCCTCCCCACGCCACTCAGACACCAAGCCCCTCCCCCACCATTCAGACACCAAGCCCCTCCCCTGCCAGTCAGACACCAAGCCCCTCCCCCGACACTCAGACACCACGCCCCTACCCCCCCAACTCAGACACCAAGCCCCTCCCCCTGCCACTCAGACATCAAGCCCCTCCCCCCGCCACTCAGACACCAAGCCCCTCCCCCCGCCACTCAGACACCAAGCCCCTCCCCCGCCAATCAGACACCAAGCCCCTCCCCTCGCCATTCAGACACCAAGACCCTCCCCCCGCCACTCACAACAACAAAGAGACGAAAGATCACATCTTCCAAGCCGTTTCAACTCGCTATTTGCATTTGAGGTTTGGTCCGACATAAATGGGTCATATTGACACCGAAACACATGGAGACATTATTTTACTGTAATAGAGGAGAACGTAACCTTTGTAACGATACCTTTTTTATGTCTCAACTCCCAATATTTTGAACAGAGCAGAACCTACTAAGACGGAGTATCAATGAACATGATTGTGGAAAATTCATACTCAGTTTGTCGCACGCGGCATTGCAGTACCACATACCGCTAGCAGACTTATGTGCTAGCTGCCTAGCCTGTGTTTTATAAATGTGCAATGAGCATAAAAATACTAATTTATATAAGGAATTGGCAACTGTGTTAATTTTCTAGAATGCCTGCTACCAGAAGTTGGTCATTATTAGTGGATGTGCATTGAGCATGATTCTGGTTACATTTGTAGCAAAAATGACATTTTCATAGACATATTTGAATGCCATATCTGTGATTATTGCAAATAAGCAAGTTAAACTATTTTTATAAAATAATTAAATTATTAGTGGGTCTTATGGTTGAAGGCTTATATTTAGCCTAGGTATAAGTTTTACAAACCCTGAATTCATTAGATTATTCCAGACTGTTTGAAATACAGTGTATTGACCTTTAATTGTGCAACAACGCTTATTTAGAGAAAACTTTTTTTTATTTTTATATCGAGATATACAGTGAGCTCCAAAAGTATTGGGACAGTGACAAATGTTTTGTTGTTTTGGATTTGAAATGATACAATGACTATGAGGCTAAAGTGCAGACCGTTTAGAAATTACAGCACTTTATGTACATAGTCCCCCCCTATTTTAGGGGACCAAAAGTATTGGGACAGATTTACTTATGTGTATTAATGTAGCAAAAAGTTAAGTATTTTGTCCCATATTCATAGCAGGCAATGACTACATCAAGCTTGTGACTCTACACATTTGTTAGATCGATTTGCTGTTTGTTTTGGTTGTGTTTCAGATTATTTTGTGCCCAATAGAAATTAATGGTAAATAATGTATTATGTCATTTTGGAGTCACTTTTATTGTAAATAAGAATAGAATATGTTTCTAAACACTTCTACATTAATGTGTATGTTACCATGATTATGGATAATCATGAATGAATCGTGAATAATGATGAGTGAGAAAGTTAGAGGCATAAATATCATACCCTCCCAAAAATGCTAACCTCCCCTGTTATTGTAATGGTGAGAGGTTTGAATGTCTTGGGGGTATGATATTTGTCTGTAACCTTCTCACTCATCTTTATTTACGATTCATTCAGGATTATCCGTAATCATGGTAACATCCACATTAATGTAGAAGTGTTTAGAAATATTCTAAACACTTCTACATCAGTTTGAAAAAGATTGAGATATGATTTTTAGGCCATATCGCCAAGCCCTACTCTTATCTAAGTCATCATGCATTATCTCTGTTCCTCTGCCCGTCTCGTAGATAATCTAGTCATCATGCATTATCTCTGTTCCTCTGCCCGTCTCGTAGATAATCTAGTCATCATGCATTATCTCTGTTCCTCTGCCTGTCTCGTAGATAATCTAGTCATCATGCATTATCTCTGTTCCTCTGCCCGTCTCGTAGATAATCTAGTCATCATGCATTATCTCTGTTCCTCTGCCTGTCTCGTAGATAATCTAGTCATCATGCATTATCTCTGTTCCTCTGCCTGTCTCGTAGATAATCTAGTCATCATGCATTATCTCTGTTCCTCTGCCTGTCTCAGTAGATAATCTAGTCATCATGCATTATCTCTGTTCCTCTGCCCGTCTCGTAGATAATCTAGTCATCATGCATTATCTCTGTTCCTCTGCCCGTCTCGTAGATAATCTAGTCATCATGCATTATCTCTGTTCCTCTGCCCGTCTCGTAGAGAATCTAGTCATCATGCATTATCTCTGTTCCTCTGCCCGTCTCGTAGATAATCTAGTCATCATGCATTATCTCTGTTCCTCTGCCCGTCTCGTAGATAATCTAGTCATCATGCATTATCTCTGTTCCTCTGCCTGTCTCGTAGATAATCTAGTCATCATGCATTATCTCTGTTCCTCTGCCCGTCTCGTAGATAATCTAGTCATCATGCATTATCTCTGTTCCTCTGCCCGTCTCGTAGATAATCTAGTCATCATGCATTATCTCTGTTCCTCTGCCTGTCTCGTAGAGAATCTAGTCATCATGCATTATCTCTGTTCCTCTGCCCGTCTCGTAGATAATCTAGTCATCATGCATTATCTCTGTTCCTCTGCCCGTCTCGTAGATAATCTAGTCATCATGCATTATCTCTGTTCCTCTGCCCGTCTCGTAGATAATCTAGTCATCATGCATTATCTCTGTTCCTCTGCCCGTCTCGTAGATAATCTAGTCATCATGCATTATCTCTGTTCCTCTGCCTGTCTCGTAGATAATCTAGTCATCATGCATTATCTCTGTTCCTCTGCCCGTCTCGTAGATAATCTAGTCATCATGCATTATCTCTGTTCCTCTGCCCGTCTCGTAGATAATCTAGTCATCATGCATTATCTCTGTTCCTCTGCCCGTCTCGTAGATAATCTAGTCATCATGCATTATCTCTGTTCCTCTGCCCGTCTCGTAGATAATCTAGTCATCATGCATTATCTCTGTTCCTCTGCCCGTCTCGTAGATAATCTAGTCATCATGCATTATCTCTGTTCCTCTGCCCGTCTCGTAGATAATCTAGTCATCATGCATTATCTCTGTTCCTCTGCCTGTCTCGTAGATAATCTAGTCATCATGCATTATCTCTGTTCCTCTGCCTGTCTCGTAGATAATCTAGTCATCATGCATTATCTCTGTTCCTCTGCCCGTCTCGTAGAGAATCTAGTCATCATGCATTATCTCTGTTCCTCTGCCCGTCTCGTAGATAATCTAGTCATCATGCATTATCTCTGTTCCTCTGCCCGTCTCGTAGATAATCTAGTCATCATGCATTATCTCTGTTCCTCTGCCCGTCTCGTAGATAATCTAGTCATCATGCATTATCTCTGTTCCTCTGCCTGTCTCGTAGATAATCTAGTCATCATGCATTATCTCTGTTCCTCTGCCTGTCTCGTAGATAATCTAGTCATCATGCATTATCTCTGTTCCTCTGCCTGTCTCGTAGATAATCTAGTCATCATGCATTATCTCTGTTCCTCTGCCCGTCTCGTAGAGAATCTAGTCATCATGCATTATCTCTGTTCCTCTGCCCGTCTCGTAGATAATCTAGTCATCATGCATTATCTCTGTTCCTCTGCCCGTCTCGTAGATAATCTAGTCATCATGCATTATCTCTGTTCCTCTGCCCGTCTCGTAGATAATCTAGTCATCATGCATTATCTCTGTTCCTCTGCCTGTCTCGTAGATAGCAAATAATCTAGTCATCATGCATTATCTCTGTTCCTCTGCCCGTCTCGTAGATAATCTAGTCATCATGCATTATCTCTGTTCCTCTGCCTGTCTCGTAGATAATCTAGTCATCATGCATTATCTCTGTTCCTCTGCCCGTCGTAGATAATCTAGTCATCATGCATTATCTCTGTTCCTCTGCCCGTCTCGTAGATAATCTAGTCATCATGCATTATCTCTGTTCCTCTGCCCGTCTCGTAGATAATCTAGTCATCATGCATTATCTCTGTTCCTCTGCCCGTCTCGTAGATAATCTAGTCATCATGCATTATCTCTGTTCCTCTGCCTGTCTCGTAGAGAATCTAGTCATCATGCATTATCTCTGTTCCTCTGCCTGTCTCGTAGAGAATCTAGTCATCATGCATTATCTCTGTTCCTCTGCCCGTCTCGTAGATAATCTAGTCATCATGCATTATCTCTGTTCCTCTGCCCGTCTCGTAGATAATCTAGTCATCATGCATTATCTCTGTTCCTCTGCCCGTCTCGTAGATAATCTAGCCTATTCCTTGCTACGGTCTTTTCCGCACGGCATAGGAAAATAAGAAAAGTGGATGCTAATTGCTAAATTCTGGTTGCGCCGGGTTATACTGAAACTTAGTTATACATTTCCCTAGGCCATTACCCCAACACAGAGGTCAGAGCCATTCCATTTCCCTGGGCCATTACCCCAACACAGAGATCAGAGCCATTCCATTTCCCCAGGCCATTACCCCAACACAGAGGTCAGAGCCATTCCATTTCCCCAGGCCATTACCCCAACACAGAGATCAGAGCCATTCCATTTCCCTGGACCATTACCCCAACACAGAGATCAGAGCCATTCCATTTCCCTGAGCCATTACCCCAACACAGAGATCAGAGCCATTCAATTTCCCCAGGCCATTACCCCAACACAGAGGTCAGAGCCATTCAATTTCCCCAGGCCATTACCCTAACACAGAGGTCAGAGCCATTCAATTTCCCCAGGCCATTACCCTAACACAGAGGTCAGAGCCATTCAATTTCCCCAGGCCATTACCCTAACACAGAGGTCAGAGCCATTCAATTTCCCCAGGCCATTACCCCAACACAGAGGTCAGAGCCATTCAATTTCCCCAGGCCATTACCCTAACACAGAGGTCAGAGCCATTCCATTTCCCCAGGCCATTACCCCAACACAGAGGTCAGAGCCATTCAATTTCCCCAGGCCATTACCCTAACACAGAGGTCAGAGCCATTCCATTTCCCCAGGCCATTACCCCAACACAGAGGTCAGGGCCATTCCATTTCCCTGGGCCATTACCCCAACACAGAGGTCAGAGCCATTCCATTTCCCTGGGCCATTACCCCAACAACAATGGGACTGGCAGTGCAGTTAGTCTAATAAAATCAACCACTAAGAGGCTTTCAGTTTAGCTTTCTGGTGTGGTTACAACGGCCACCACTGTCCAGAGGTAGAGGAGGCTAGTTACACCGACCACTACTGTCCAGAGGTAGAGGAGGCTGGTTACACCGACCACTACTGTCCAGAGGTAGAGGAGGCTGGTTACACCGACCACTACTGTCCAGAGGTAGAGGAGGCTGGTTACACCGACCACTACTGTCCAGAGGAAGAGGAGGCTGGTTACACCGACCACTACTGTCCAGAGATAGAGGAGGCTGGTTGACAGCATAGATCTTGTCTGTCCCATTCCCTCCATCTACTGAAACACTGACAGCATAGATCTTGTCTGTCCAATTCCCTCCATCTACTGAAACACTGACAGCATAGATCTTCTCTGTCCAATTCCCTCCATCTACTGAAACACTGACAGCACAGATCTCTCCTTCTATAATAATCGTCTTACTACACTCTTTTTTCAGGAGAAGGGGAGATTCAACTTTACATTTTTACATGGTAAAGTTGTTAATCATTTTACGAACAGAACGGCACGGTCAGGAGGAGATGCATCATTTCCAAAAGTTTGAAGCGGTCAAAACCATACATTTTTTGAGATGGGGGTCACCAAAGCTGTGTTGTATTCATTAGGTATGTTGTAGCTAATTTCCAAAGATGCCTTACAAGCTCAAAACATTTTTCAATAAAAATGACAATCATGACAATAACAGTGGTTATTTGCATGACAATTAATCGTTACCCATAATTCCATAATTTTCACAGCCCTAGTGTTAGGACCAAAACATCTCCCTCTCTCTCTCTCTATCTCTGTTAGTTGCAAGGCCTTTGCCAAGAAGTGTTACCGCCAGGGCCATAAATACTGTGATTATTATTCTTGTTCAGTATAGAAAATGTGGGTTTTCCTGAACAATCCTTTAACTGCCATTAAGAACATGTTGGTTTTCCAGAACATTCCATTATATTCTCATTAGGAGCCACAGGATGCAGTCTTTGGTTAGGTTGAGGACAGATGATCATGTGCAAATAGGGACTGTGTGATTCACTTTAACTAACACCTCCCCAAAAGCCTTGTAAACTCATTAGTGGCGTGTTCATAGCCGCCACCACTAGAGTATTCTCACAAGATACACATTTACAAAAACACAATTATCACTCAGGAATAATTCATATTAGAAAGTGAGGGGTAGAGGGAGAGACAGAGAGAGAGAGAGAGAGAGAGAGAGAGAGAGAGAGAGAGAGAGAGAGAGAGAGAGAGAAAGAGAGAACAGTGAGAAGAGAGGGGTAGAGAGAAAGAGAGGGGTTGAGAGTAGAGAGAGAGAGAGAGAGAGAGAGAGAGAGAGAGAGAGAGAGAGAGAGAGAGAGAGAGAGAGAGAGAGAGAGAGAGAGAGAGAGAGAGAGAGAGAGAGAGAGAGAGAGAGAGAGAGAGAGAGAGAGAGAGAGAGAGAGAGAGAGAGAGAGAGAGAAAGAGAGTAAGAGAGAGTGAGAAAGAGAGAGATCTTCTCGGCATGAAACCATGTGCCATTTGTAACTGACTGATTAGCATCAAGGTTGTTGTGAATGACAGAGGGTCTGTCTAATTACCATAACACACTACTACAGTAAATTCAATTCAATTTAATTAAACTTAACTTATGTTTTGTCCCTTCAGGGACAATAATGGCTTGTTAAGTCTCGGTTCAATGGGGGTCTTTCCCCGTCAAATTCCCCGTCAAATTCTATGGGGTTCTTTCCCCGTCAAATTCTATGGGGTTCTTTCCCAGTCAAATTCTATGGGGTTCTTTCCCAGTCAAATTCTATGGGGGTCTTTCCCAGTCAAATTCTATGGGGGTCTTTCCCAGTCAAATTCTATGGGGGTCTTTCCCAGTCAAATTCTATGGGGGTCTTTCCCTGTCAAGTTCTATGGGGGTCTTTCCCAGTCAAGTTCTATGGAGGTCTTTCCCAGTCAAATTCTATGGGGACCATGGTGGTTCACTTTGCGATAATTAGATGGCAGCTTGTGCCATCTGTTTGGGAGGGAGGGGTAGAGAGAGAGAGCGTGACAGAGACAGAGAGAGAGAAACAGACAGAGAGAGATTTTGACAGACAGGCAGACCGAGATAGACAGACAGACAGATATATATATAGTTAGACAGACAGAGATTTAGACAGACAGAGATCTAGACAAACAGAGATCTAGACAGACAGAGAGATATAGACAGACAGAAATATAAGGGAAAGGGGGATACCTAGTCCGTTGTAAAACTGAATGCATTCAACTGAAATGTGTCTTCCGCATTTAACCCAAACCCTCTGAATCAGAGAGGTGCGGGGGGCTGCCTTAAAATGGACATCCACGTCATCAGGGGAACAGTGCGTTAACTGCCTAGCTCAGAACAACAGATTTTTACCTTGGGGATTCAATCCAGCAACCTTTCGGTTACAGGCCCAACGCTCCTACCCGCCAGGCTACCTGCCGCCCTGACAGACAGAGAGAGAGAGTGACACAGAGAGAGATATAGACAGAGATACAGAGAGACAGAGAGACAGACAGAGATACAGAGAGACAAAGAGACAGACAGAGATACAGAGAGACAGAGAGACAGACAGAGATACAGAGAGACAGAGAGACAGACAGAGATACAGAGAGACAGAGAGACAGACAGAGATACAGAGAGACAGAGAGACAGACAGAGATACAGAGAGACAGAGAGACAGACAGAGATACAGAGAGACAGAGAGACAGACAGAGATACAGAGAGACAGAGACAGAGTTCCTCTCCTATTCAACAGAGCTGGGGAAGGACAGACAGAGAGAGAGACACTCTACTATTCAACACTGAGAGCTGGGGAAGGACAAGATGATATGTATGACCAGAGGAAGACGGAAACGTTGTGTTTATTAATAAAGGTACGTGGTGGTGCTTTATGAGTGTGCGAGCTCTTTCTCGTTCATACCGACCTTTTTCGGCCCTGAACCCCACGAAATGATGTGCGTTGGATCACACTGGACTGAAGGACAGTATGACATCAGAAGTGATAGCTTATTGCTTTATGCAAATGAAAAACGTGATGTTGAAAAAATAAGTCATTATCTAACTCTAGATGTCAAGGATTACAATGACCCACTTTTGCTAGCGACTAGGATATTCTATACACACATTCCACCGTCATCCAAACCTTTAAAGGCTGTCTAAGCTTCCAATACACTTCAGTTGACAACAGAACTGACATTTGATATTGACGACAATGTGTCGTAAGACAAACCCATCCGAGAGTAGACGAAAGAGCCATGAGACAAAATCTAGTGATTTCTGTCAGTTAGTGAGGGCTAAAATAATCACAAATGGGAAATGACAGCGCCAAAATGAGCATCCTGTCAGAGCCCACCCACCCATGTTAAGACTCCTGGAGGAGAGACACATGCACACAAAACGCATGAGAAGCTCCACCTGGATATGATTCTCCATTGTG
Organism: Coregonus clupeaformis; assembly: GCF_020615455.1. Taxonomy (NCBI): domain Eukaryota; kingdom Metazoa; phylum Chordata; class Actinopteri; order Salmoniformes; family Salmonidae; genus Coregonus; species Coregonus clupeaformis. The sequence goes on along the minus strand of NC_059205.1, from coordinate 3,060,407 downwards.
TCTGGGGGAGGTTGTCAACATTGTTCCACTGTGTTGGACCTATATCACTTCTTCCTTCTGTAAAGGAGTGTGTGGTACTGTGTTGTAGTGTGTTGTAGTGTGTTGTAGTGTGTTGTAGTATGTGTAGTGTGTTGTAGTGTGTGTGGTATGTTGTAGTGTGTGGTAGTGTGTTGTAGTGTGTTGTAGTGTGTTGTAGTATGTGTAGTGTGTTGTAGTGTGTGTGGTATGTTGTAGTGTGTAGTAGTGTGTTGTAGTGTGTGTAGTGTGTTGTAGTGTGTGTGGTATGTTGTAGTGTGTGGTAGTGTGTGTAGTGTGTGGTAGTGTGTGGTAGTGTGTTGTAGTGTGTTGTAGTGTGTTGTAGTGTGTGTGGTATGTTGTAGTGTGTGGTAGTGTGTGTAGTGTGTGGTAGTGTGTGGTAGTGTGTTGTAGTGTGTGTAGTGTGTTGTAGTGTGTTGTAGTGTGTTGTGGTAGTGTGTTGTAGTGTGTTGTAGTGTGTTGTAGTGTGTTGTAGTGTGTTGTAGTGTGTGTGGTATGTTGTAGTGTGTGGTAGTGTGTGTAGTGTGTGGTAGTGTGTGGTAGTGTGTTGTAGTGTGTTGTAGTGTGTTGTAGTGTGTGTAGTGTGTGTAGTGTGTGTGGTATGTTGTAGTGTGTGTAGTGTGTTGTAGTGTGTGTAGTGTGTGTGGTATGTTGTAGTGTGTGGTAGTGTGTGTAGTGTGTTGTAGTGTGTGGTAGTGTGTGTAGTGTGTTGTAGTGTGTGGTAGTGTGTGTAGTGTGTTGTAGTGTGTTGTAGTGTGTTGTGGTAGTGTGTTGTAGTGTGTTGTAGTGTGTTGTAGTGTGTGTGGTATGTTGTAGTGTGTGGTAGTGTGTGTAGTGTGTGGTAGTGTGTGGTAGTGTGTTGTAGTGTGTTGTAGTGTGTTGTAGTGTGTGTAGTGTGTTGTAGTGTGTGTAGTGTGTGTAGTGTGTGTGGTATGTTGTAGTGTGTGGTAGTGTGTGTAGTGTGTTGTAGTGTGTGGTAGTGTGTGTAGTGTGTTGTAGTGTGTGGTAGTGTGTTGTAGTGTGTGGTAGTGTGTTGTAGTGTGTTGTAGTGTGTGTGGTATGTTGTAGTGTGTGGTAGTGTGTGTAGTGTGTTGTAGTGTGTGGTAGTGTGTGTAGTGTGTTGTAGTGTGTGGTAGTGTGTGTAGTGTGTTGTAGTGTGTGGTAGTGTGTTGTAGTGTGTGGTAGTGTGTGTAGTGTGTTGTAGTGTGTGGTAGTGTGTGTAGTGTGTGGTAGTGTGTGTAGTGTGTTGTAGTGTGTGGTAGTGTGTTGTAGTGTGTGGTAGTGTGTGTAGTGTGTTGTAGTGTGTGGTAGTGTGTGTAGTGTGTGGTAGTGTGTGTAGTGTGTTGTAGTGTGTGGTAGTGTGTTGTAGTGTGTGGTAGTGTGTGTAGTGTGTTGTAGTGTGTGGTAGTGTGTGTAGTGTGTGGTAGTGTGTGTAGTGTGTGGTAGTGTGTGTAGTGTGTTGTAGTGTGTGGTAGTGTGTGTAGTGTGTGGTAGTGTGTGTAGTGTGTTGTAGTGTGTGGTAGTGTGTTGTAGTGTGTGGTAGTGTGTGTAGTGTGTTGTAGTGTGTGGTAGTGTGTGTAGTGTGTGGTAGTGTGTGTAGTGTGTTGTAGTGTGTGGTAGTGTGTTGTAGTGTGTGGTAGTGTGTTGTAGTGTGTGGTAGTGTGTGTAGTGTGTGGTAGTGTGTGTAGTGTGTGGTAGTGTGTGTAGTGTGTTGTAGTGTGTGGTAGTGTGTGTAGTGTGTTGTAGTGTGTGGTAGTGTGTGTAGTGTGTTGTAGTGTGTGGTAGTGTGTTGTAGTGTGTGGTAGTGTGTGTAGTGTGTTGTAGTGTGTGGTAGTGTGTGTAGTGTGTGGTAGTGTGTGTAGTGTGTTGTAGTGTGTGGTAGTGTGTTGTAGTGTGTGGTAGTGTGTGTAGTGTGTTGTAGTGTGTGGTAGTGTGTGTAGTGTGTGGTAGTGTGTGTAGTGTGTTGTAGTGTGTGGTAGTGTGTTGTAGTGTGTGGTAGTGTGTGTAGTGTGTTGTAGTGTGTGGTAGTGTGTGTAGTGTGTGGTAGTGTGTGTAGTGTGTGGTAGTGTGTGTAGTGTGTTGTAGTGTGTGGTAGTGTGTGTAGTGTGTGGTAGTGTGTGTAGTGTGTTGTAGTGTGTGGTAGTGTGTTGTAGTGTGTGGTAGTGTGTGTAGTGTGTTGTAGTGTGTGGTAGTGTGTGTAGTGTGTGGTAGTGTGTGTAGTGTGTTGTAGTGTGTGGTAGTGTGTTGTAGTGTGTGGTAGTGTGTGTAGTGTGTTGTAGTGTGTGGTAGTGTGTGTAGTGTGTGGTAGTGTGTGTAGTGTGTGGTAGTGTGTGTAGTGTGTTGTAGTGTGTTCGCAGAGTACGACCCTGCCTTACACAGGAAGCGGCACAGGTCCTAATCCAGGCACTTGTCATCTCCCGTCTGGATTACTGCAACTCGCTGTTGGCTGGGCTCCCTGCCTGTGCCATTAAACCTCTACAACTCATCCAGAATGCCGCAGCCCGTCTGGGGTTCAACCTTCCCAAGTTCTCTCACATCACCCCGCTCCTCCGCACACTCCACACTCCACTGGCTTCCAGTTGAAGCTCGCATCTGTTACAAGACCATGGTGCTTGCCTACGGAGCTGTGAGGGGAACGGCACCTCCGTACCTTCAGGCTCTGATCAGTCCCTACACCCAAACGAGGGCATTGCGTTCATCCACCTCTGGCCTGCTGGCCCCCCTACCCCTGCGGAAGCACAGTTCCCGCTCAGCCCAGTCAAAACTGTTCGCTGCTCTGGCACCCCAATGGTGGAACAAGCTCCCTCACGACGCCAGGACAGAGGAGTCACTCACCACCTTCCAGAGACACTTGAAACCCCACCTCTTTAAGGAATACCTGGGATAGGATAAAGTAATCCTTCTACCCCCCCTTACACCACCCCCCAAAAAATACAAAAAATACAAAACATTGTAAAGTGGTTATCCCACTGGCTATCATAAGGTGAATGCACCAATTTGTAAGTCGCTCTGGATAAGAGCGTCTGCTAAATGACGAAAATGTAAATGTAAAATAAATGTGTTGTAGTGTGTGGTAGTGTGTGTAGTGTGTGTAGTGTGTTGTAGTGTGTGTGGTGTGTTGTAGTGTGTGTAGTGTGTGTGGTAGTGTCAGGGCCGGGCCGCCCATTAGGTAGGATTAGGCAGCCGCCCTAGTGCGGTAGATTGACGAGGGCGGCATTTTCTCCGCTAAACTGACCAAGGCGCACCTCCAACAACACAGAACACATCGCATAATTATGACCAAAAACAATGACAATTTCTCTCACCTTGTGGCATATGGCCTTTTTAGGTGAGCGCTGATGCCGACCTATGATAAGCAATGCCCACTTTGTCAAAGGCAGAGACGCAAAATATTTATCTTGTCCATGCCCAGCGCGCCTCTCCAGGGTGCTGTTGGAGAGACGCGTCGCTGCAGCGCTCCACCAACGTTCCGTCAAGTGCAGACGGTTGCATTCATCACACACACACACACACACACACACACGTTCATCTCCCCACACACCAAACCAAGCCAAGGACTTAAAATAAAACGTTGTTGCCTTGAAGGATATTAATGACAACGTCTTCCATTGGAGGCCACGGGGAACCTAATAGGTAATGCAGTGATAAGCACATTCTCTTAGGCATCAGAAGACAAATGGCCTCATTAGCCCAGAGTGAAGTTGGGAAATGTTGTCCGGGCAGGAAACATAACGTCTCCTGTTGGGTTACATAGGGACTGGAAATGACTTGATGGGTACAGTGGTACTGGTACAGTTTAATTAGTAATTTCGTAGAGTAGAAAGAGTTGCAAATTAGGAATGTATTCATTAGTGCATACCGTACTAAAACATCGCAAAAACGTTTTGTAACTAAAAACTCAAACAAGTGTTTATTATTGGACAAGTTCTGGCAGTCCCTTCCCGTTCCGGTCCGTTTTATGTTTGGTTTTCAGTGAATAAGACCCTTATCAAGGCGAAAATGCAATTTTAGTGGCATTGTACATGAAAGATGGACATCTTGAGGGACATTGTTGTTGGATATTGAGGCGAGGACACTCCCATCCTATAAATATTTAGGTTTGAATCACAATTGCTATAGAGTAGTTAGCGGAAATTGATTGATTGTTTACTTTTTGTGACAACCTCTGATGTGAAGGCCTTTATAAGGGCTTCATAAATACATTTGATTGATTTGACTGAATGACCAATTACCAAATAGGCAATTCCAACTGAACACCAATGGAAAATAGTACAGTCACTATACAGCTAACTGAACAGACTGTGACAAAATGTCCACAGAGGTTCCATGTTGATCAACCTTATTGTACCGGTTTTATTCATTCACTTTGGGAAGAAAATGGCCCAAGTAGACCTGCTGACAGACAGACAAACACAGGGACAGACACAGGGACAGACACAGGGACAGGGACAGACACAGGGACAGGGACAGACACAGAGACAGACACAGAGACAGACACAGAGACAGAGACAGACACAGAGACAGAGACAGAGACAGAGACAGAGACAGAGACAGAGACAGAGACAGAGACAGAGACAGGGACAGAGACTCAGTGGTGGTTGATGACTTATTGATCTGAACATAGAACACCAGCATGAAGTGACACAGTGATATTATATTTTCTGCTGTTGCTGTTCATTTGTTAGCTGGAGTTCCGGACTCCATGACATGGCATTGTATCATGCATACCAGGGGTGTATTCACTAAGAAGAAAAAACAGAATCAAACGGAATGAAACGGGAGGGACCCACCTTCATTTGTCTAATAGAAACCCTGGCTTTCATTGCAAAACGTTTTTCATTTAGAGTAAAACAGGTTTCCGTTGCAAAACGTTTTGCAACTGTTTGCTACGGTCTTCGTCTAATGAATACACCCCAGTCTACGCCAAGATTCAATAGGATGCTCACGATGACACAACATAGGCCTACTCAGGAAGTCACTATCCATCATAACAAATCACAACATAGGCCTACTCAGGAAGTCACTCTCCATCATAACAAATCACATCATAGGCCTACTCAGGAAGTCACTATCCATCATAACAAATCCTAGCATTAGCTGAACAGGGGCTTCAGCACTTCTATCCCAGAGAGACATCAGTAAACAAGGCCATGCATGCTAGGGCCAGGAGTTCTTCCAGACCATGTGACCTGACTAAGCAGAACTCTGAACCTAGCTATGAGGTCATGGCTGGTCAAATCCTGGTCATGTCCTGGTCATGTCCTGGTCATGTCCTGGTCAAATCCTGGTCATGTCCTGGTCATGTCCTGGAAAAATCCTGGTCATGTCCTGGTCATGTCCTGGTCATATCCTGGTCAAATCCTGGTCATGTCCTTGTCATGTCCTGGTCATGTCCTGGTCAAGTCCTGGTCATGTCCTGGTCATGTCCTGGTCATGTCCTGGTCAAATCCTGGTCATGTCCTGGTCATGTCCTGGTCAAATCCTGGTCATGTCCTGGTCAAATCCTGGTCATGTCCTGGTCATGTCCTGGTCAAATCCTGGTCATGTCCTGGTCAAATCCTGGTCATGTCCTGGTCATGTCCTGGTCATGTCCTGGTCAAATCCTGGTCATGTCCTGGTCATGTCCTGGTCATGTCCTGGTCAAATCCTGGTCATGTCCTGGTCAAATCCTGGTCATGTCCTGGTCATGTCCTGGTCATGTCCTGGTCAAATCCTGGTCATGTCCTGGTCATGTCCTGGTCATGTCCTGGTCAAATCCTGGTCATGTCGTCAATAAATATTCCTGGCCCTAGGTATGAACCATCAGTAGCCAATAAACCTTATGAATCTAGCAGCTGAACCTGATTTAAGACGTCTAACCCCTGTAGCGCATGGCCTACACTACAGAGTTCAGGGATGCTTCCCAAATGGCACACTATTCCCTATATCGTGCACTACTTTTGACCAGAGCACTGCACTAAATAGGGAGTAGTGTGCCATTGTGGTCGTAACTCACTGGACTGATGTGACTAGAGGATATGTGAGTGGGCAAAAAGCACACCGCTCCGTCAGAGAGCAATGCTGACATTCAGAACTAGCTTTTGATTTATCCAGCTCCTTTCAGGCTTCACTGCGCATTTTCTATTCATGCTTAACTTAGGTTACCTCCTCCACAGACACAGACACAATAAACACACAGACACACACACACACACACACAGACACACACACACACAGTGCAGTTTGGGTAGTTTCACATCCCTCCCCCTTAGCCCAGAACACCCACTCCATGTGGCTTCCCTTAACTGCTGCTTCTATACTGCTACCTTACTGTGTTTACTATGTACTGTACTGTCTAACCCATCCTCTAAAATACACCAACACAGTCTAAGCTTGAAAACTGCACAATGAACACCATTAGACAGAAGTAAGAGTATGTACCGTGAACAAAAAAAGATACGGACGGAATGAGTGATTGATTTAGCTGACCAACGTAGAGCAGCCTGGAGCCTGGGAAGAAACAGCAGGTTCATCATAATGGAGAGCAGACAGAAAGAGGAAAGGAGACAGAAAGAGGAAAGGAGACAGAAAGAGGAGACAGAAAGAGGAAAGGAGACAGAAAGAGGAGAGGAGACAGAAAGAGGAAAGGAGACAGAAAGAGGAAAGGAGACAGAAAGAGGAGACAGAAAGAGGAAAGGAGACAGAAAGAGGAGACAGAAAGAGGAAAGGAGACAGAAAGAGGAAAGGAGACAGAAATAGGAAAGGAGACAGAAAGAGGAAAGGAGACAGAAAGAGGAGAGGAGACAGAAAGAGGAAAGGATTGATGAAACGCCATCCAGTTATAATACAACCATCTAATTCAAACTGCCTTACATTCTCCTTAAATAACCTTTTATTTTAAATACAGCAATTGGGGTCACAATATAGGAGCTTAGCATATCATTGAGAAGTAGGCTGCATACTTGAATACAGTATTTTAGCAGTGAGATCTTATTATGGAGGGAGAGCTGCGGAGAGTCTGGTCTTAGGCTGCAGGGAGTTAGCAGTCCTTCACTCACTGCTGTTTGGAAATCCCCAGCAAGGACCACGTGATGCTCTTTTCCTCATCCGCCCCTAAATCCCGCTTTCATTAAAGAGTGAGAAGGATAAATAAATTCAACACGTCTAAGCCTGTTGGGCGGCATGATGTTTTCGTGGTTTGGAAATGTATTAAAGGATTTATTTATCTGTAATATATGTGTGAAATTCACACAGAAGCCGATACACAATCCCTCTAGTCATTTCTAGATATATTTTCATGTTAAAAGGGATAGTTCGCAACATTAGATGGTTGCTTACCAAACGTACATGGTTCCTTACCCTGAAAGTAGTCAAGGGACCAGGAGACTGTCATCCATAGTTCCAATGTGTTTACCGACCCACTGACACCAACTCGAGAGCTTGGGACTATAGGGTTCTATCTGCTATCTATCTGCATTTTTGTCAGAATTGAGTTATTGACAAAGCCTTGTTCCGTTCAATGTCCACTACCTATATAGCACTCTAAATACCCCAATTCATGTTGTTAAGAATACAAGATACAAATTGCTGACACCATTCAAACCAATGAGGGTTTGGAACTTTAAAGCCAATTATCTCAGAATCATCTTTTTGCAGATGGAACCTCCCAAAGCTCTGGAACGGATACTGTAACATTTTGCATTAATGACCCCAAAAAAACTAAAGTAATGAGAGGCAACCGCGTGTTCCAAATGGCCAAGTCATTTAGTGCTAAAGGAACAAATATGAACCTTGAATAACACTGAGTATGGTTACATGCACACAATAATGTGATTATTTTGAATAATCAAATTAATGTAATAGTTTGATAAAAATGTTTACATGCTTTGCAAGAAGAGTAATTTCCTTAATAATCCTGTTTACGTGGACACTTCCTAACTCAGACTACCTGATAGCACTCTGATAAATGCAGAAAATCGCCAATCGAAATAAACGTTCTACATAGAAGCATATTTGATTCTGAGTTCGGACATATTAAATGTGTTTGTGAAAACTACTTCTGAGACGCATACATTCAGTTGTTCCAAACTCACTTCACTCGTGCTAAAGAGGGAGACTCGCTGGGCTGGTGGTAGCACATGAGCAGATCAAATACACCGCTGGAACGCCATTTAAGGCGTTTACATGGAATTCAAAGATTGCTCAGAAAACCAGGTGTTTTAATCGGTGTATGCTTACTTTGATTTTGACCTTACACCAATTTAAGATAAGCAGAGGAAGGTGGTTACATTACTATTGCATAATCTGTCTACTGCCATAAATCAGTTTAATATTGAATTATTAGTGTGCATGTAAACATACTCAGTCTCAAAGACTACTTTCAAGTAGGAACAAACTATATTAACTAACGTTGTAATTTGGGTGAACTATCCCTTTAAATAAATGGAGATCTTGTCACCTTAATGACCAACCTAATCTTTGGCCCGCAGCACTACGTGCCTCCCAACTTAACGGACACACAAGCTGCCACTACTGTCTAACCTGGCCCTTCAGCCATTAGGAAACGTGTCACATAGTCCGGAAACGTGTCACCTAGGGGGATATCTAGTCAGTTGTACAACTGAATGCATTCAACAGAAAATGTGTCTTCCGCATTTAACCCAACCCCTCTGAATCAGAGAGGTGTGGGGGCTGCCTTAATCCACATCCACGTCAACGGTGCCCAGGGAGCAGTTGTTGGGGGTTAACTGCCTTGCTCAAGGGCAGAACGGCAGATTTTTCCACCTTGCCGGCTCTGGGAATCGAACCAGTGACTAGGGCAGGGGTGTCAAACTCATTCCACAGAGGGCCCAGTGTCTGCAGGTTTTCGCTCCTCCCTTGTACTTGATTGATGAATTAAGGTCACTAATTAGTAAGGAACTCCCCTCACCTGGTTGTCTAGGTCTTAATTTAAAGGAAAAAAACAAAAACCTGCAGACACCAGGCCCTCCGTGGAATGAGTTTGACACCCCTGCCCTAGTCACTGGTTCGATTCCCAGAGCCGGCAAGGTGGAAAAATCTGCCATTCTGCCCTTGAGCAAGGCGGTTAACCCCCAACAACTGCTCCCTGGGCACCGTTGACGTGGATGTGGATTAAGGCAGCCCTCCGCACCTCTCTGATTCAGAGGGGTTGGGTTAAATGCGGAAGACACATTTCAGTTGAATGCATTCAGTTGTACAACTGACTAGATATCCCCCTTTCCTTTCCCTGTCCCCAGTCTGAGTAAACATTTAGGGGAGATAGGCTGTATATGGCCGCTCTCCCGAATAGCTGACACCTTATCTGGTCTGGTCAGCATCGCATCCAATTCCACTGAACTATGTTCCAATCTCCACACTATGCAAAGACACACATTTTCAGCTACTGCCATACCTAACACCGCAGTAATCAAAGCCCAATGGACTAAAAAACGGAATTCTCTCTCAGGTCAACAAGTCACCATTGAAAAAGTGGTGGGGTTTCTATCCACAGTATGTTAATGAGCTCTTGAATCAACCCCGATTTCATCCATCCATCATTGTCCTACGTTGTTGTAATCCTGACACCTCTATTTCAGTGAGGCTACTGACAGTTTTTGTTAAAGAATAATCAATTTAGTTCATACAAGCAACAGCTCGTGTAGTGGGCATGATTACTCAGAGCACGGAGGCGTTGAATTGTGATCAGGTCTTTGGCTGAACTACATGCCCTAAATTGATTATTTCCTAACAAAACGGTCAATGGCGTTGGTTTACCGAGAAATACATACAGACTATCTTTACAGCTTTCTATGGTGAGTGAGAAAAAGACAATTCAAAAGGTACTTCGATTCGACCAGGATTTAGTCCATCAGGGTTATTCGTAGGACGTCATAGTACGATGTTATAAAGTACCGAGATCACAAAGATGATGAGAGAACTAGTTGTAATGTGAGCTCACAGGCCATGGGGTAGAGCACAGAGAGAGACAGGCCATGGGGTTAGAGCACAGAGAGAGACAGGCCATGGGGTAGAGCACAGAGAGAGACAGGCCATGGGGTTAGAGCACAGAGAGAGACAGGCCATGGGGTAGAGCACAGAGAGAGACAGGCCATGGGGTAGAGCACAGAGAGAGACAGGCCATGGGGTAGAGCACAGAGAGAGACAGGCCATGGGGTAGAGCACAGAGAGAGACAGGCCATGGGGTTAGAGCACAGAGAGAGACAGGCCATGGGGTTAGAGCACAGAGAGAGACAGGCCATGGGGTAGAGCACAGAGAGAGACAGGCCATGGGGTAGAGCACAGAGAGAGACAGGCCATGAGGTAGAGCACAGAGAGAGACATGCCATGGGGTTAGAGCACAGAGAGAGACAGGCCATGGGGTTAGAGCACAGAGAGAGACAGGCCATGGGGTAGAGCACAGAGAGAGACAGGCCATGGGGTAGAGCACAGAGAAAGACAGGCCATGGGTTAGAGCAGAGAGAGAGACAGGCCATGGGGTAGAGCACAGAGAGAGACAGGCCATGGGGTTAGAGCACAGAGAGAGACAGGCCATGGGCTAGAGCACAGAGAGAGACAGGCCATGGGGTAGAGCACAGAGAGAGACAGGCCATGGGGTAGAGCAGAGAGAGAGACAGGCCATGGGGTAGAGCACAGAGAGAGACAGGCCATGGGGTAGAGCACAGAGAGAGACAGGCCATGGGGTAGAGCACAGAGAGAGACAGGCCATGGGGTAGAGCACAGAGAGAGACAGGCCATGGGGTTAGAGCACAGAGAGAGACAGGCCATGGGGTAGAGCACAGAGAGAGACAGGCCATGGGGTAGAGCACAGAGAGAGACAGGCCATGAGGTAGAGCACAGAGAGAGACATGCCATGGGGTTAGAGCACAGAGAGAGACAGGCCATGGGGTTAGAGCACAGAGAGAGACAGGCCATGGGGTTAGAGCACAGAGAGAGACAGGCCATGGGGTAGAGCACAGAGAGAGACAGGCCATGGGGTAGAGCACAGAGAGAGACAGGCCATGGGGTAGAGCACAGAGAGAGACAGGCCATGGGGTAGAGCACAGAGAGAGACATGCCATGGGGTTAGAGCACAGAGAGAGACAGGCCATGGGGTAGAGCACAGAGAGAGACAGGCCATGGGGTAGAGCACAGAGAGAGACAGGCCATGGGCTAGAGCACAGAGAGAGACAGGCCATGGAGAGAGAGAGAGAGAGAGACAGGCCATGGGGTAGAGCACAGAGAGAGACAGGCCATGGGGTAGAGCACAGAGAGAGACAGGCCATGGGGTAGAGCACAGAGAGAGACAGGCCATGGAGAGAGAGAGAGAGAGAGAGAGAGAAGTCTATCCATGGTCTAGAGACCTACCTCCAATCCATAATCATTCAAACAATTATCGGCTATGGATACTGTATCGAGACACACCGTCATTGAAACCCATGATGGAAAGAGGCTATCAAATGAACTGGCCATAAAGATACAAAGAGTCTGGGCTGTGATTGGTAGGTGCATCACATCACTTATCGACTGCTGGCCAGACAGTGGAGTCTGACAGAGGAGTGGAGGTGAATCAGACAGTGGAGTCTGACAGAGGAGTGGAGGTGAATCAGACAGTGGAGTCTGACAGAGGAGTGGAGGTGAATCAGACAGTGGAGTCTGACAGAGGAGTGGAGGTGAATCAGACAGTGGAGTCTGACAGAGGAGTGGAGGTGAATCAGACAGTGGAGTCTGACAGAGGAGTGGAGGTGAATCAGACAGTGGAGTCTGACAGAGGAGTGGAGGTGAATCAGACAGTGGAGTCTGACAGAGGAGCGGAGGTGAATCAGACAGTGGACTACGGCCATTTTATTATCAGGATACATGATGCAGTTCTTGATAGAGAGTAGAGCAAGTATTTCCACTCATAAATAAAGAGACATATGTGATCATGTCCAAATGATTTATAATTACGTTCCGGCCCCCCGACCATCCCCTAAAGAAAAAATCGTCCCGCGGCTAAATCTAATTGATGATCCCTGGAGTAGCGAGTACACAGAACAGTTGGGGGCGTCCTTTCTCAACAGGTATAATGCTTTATTACCTGTTATAAGCACATATGTGTCTTTATAATGTCTCATTGCAAGGCTTAGGTCTACAAATGCAGCAAATGTTCAACTGACCCAAATGGCTGGTATTCAGTCAGGATCCTGACAGATGGTATTAAGACATTATAGGAGGTCATAATACATGTCTGTGTCTCACATTATTAGCACATCATCGTGCATTAACGATGTACAGTATACCCATTCATTCCAGTAACAGAGGGAGGATTACTTATATAGTTTAGTTGTAATTCCAGATCTGGTTTTACACTGTGAGTTTATGAGTTCATGCAAGTGGTTGAAGTCAAATCCACTCTATTGTACCTAGGACAAAAACGACAGCTGATGCATTATGCACGAACATAGCCAGATATGGACGTTACTATGGATTACCATGTCTGGTGGTCGGCTAAATGAATTGCTAAGTGTAATTGTAAATTGGAGATTTCATCCATAGTTCCACTGTGCTCCTAGAGAGTGATCATCCACTGTGCTCTTAGAGAGTGATCATCCACTGTGCTCGTAGAGAGTGATCATCCACTCTGCTCTTAGAGAGTGATCATCCACTGTGCTCTTAGAGAGTGATCACCCACTGTTCCACTGTGCTCTCAGAGAGTGATCATCCACTGTTCCACTGTGCTCTCAGAGAGTGATCATCCACTGTTCCACTGTGCTCTCAGAGAGTGATCACCCACTGTTCCACTGTGCTCTCAGAGAGTGATCATCCACTGTGCTCTCAGAGAGTGATCATCCACTGTTCCACTGTGCTCTCAGAGAGTGATCATCCACTGTGCTCTCAGAGAGTGATCACCCACTGTTCCACTGTGCTCTCAGAGAGTGATCATCCACTGTGCTCTCAGAGAGTGATCATCCACTGTTCCACTGTGCTATTAGAGAGTGATCACCCACTGTTCCACTGTGCTCTCAGAGAGTGATCACCCACTGTTCCACTGTGCTCTCAGAGAGTGATCATCCACTGTTCCACTGTGCTCTCAGAGAGTGATCATCCACTGTGCTCTCAGAGAGTGATCACCCACTGTTCCACTGTGCTCTCAGAGAGTGATCATCCACTGTGCTCTCAGAGAGTGATCATCCACTGTGCTCTCAGAGAGTGATCACTGTTCCACTGTGCTCTCAGAGAGTAATCATCAACTGTTCCACTGTGCTCTCAGAGAGTGATCATCCACTGTGCTCTCAGAGAGTGATCATCCACTGTTCCACTGTGCTCTCAGAGAGTGATCATCCACTGTTCCACTGTGCTCTCAGAGAGTGATCATCCACTGTGCTCTCAGAGAGTGATCATCCACTGTTCAACTGTGCTCTCAGAGAGTGATCTCCCACTGTTCCACTGTGCTCTCAGAGAGTGATCATCCACTGTTCCACTGTGCTCTCAGAGAGTGATCATCCACTGTTCCACTGTGCTCTCAGAGAGTGATCACCCACTGTTCCACTGTGCTCTCAGAGAGTGATCACCCACTGTTCCACTGTGCTCTCAGAGAGTGATCATCCACTGTTCCACTGTGCTCTCAGAGAGTGATCATCCACTGTTCCACTGTGCTCTCAGAGAGTGATCATCCACTGTTCCACTGTGCTCTCAGAGAGTGATCATCCACTGTGCTCTCAGAGAGTGATCATCCACTGTTCCACTGTGCTCTCAGAGAGTGATCTCCCACTGTTCCACTGTGCTCTCAGAGAGTGATCATCCACTGTTCCACTGTGCTCTCAGAGAGTGATCATCCACTGTTCCACTGTGCTCTCAGAGAGTGGCTGCAAGAATGTAGACACACAGACACACACACAGAAAGAGACACACACAGTGAGACAGAGACACATTGTTACACACACACTCCAAACTAGGGCTGACCCCATTTAGTCGACGGGTCGATTGTTTAGTCGATAGGCTGTTGGTCGACTGAGATTTTTTTAGTAGAGCAGTCGCAAATATATATATATATATATATTTTTTTATGGCACACAAGACACCTGTCTGATTCACGCCTGTCTCAGTGGACTAGTCCATTGCGGCGGCCACAGGGATGACACACCAGTATCGGCAGTTGTACATTTACTGTTAATTCCCATAATTTCTAATCTACAAAGTTTGTTTCGTTACGGTAATTTCTGTTAATGCATTCAATATATTATTATTCCAGTCTTTTACCATTCTCATTGTCGGAGTGGACACGATGTTTGCAGATCGCACAACCTATACTGCACTTGTGAGAAACATTTTGATTTTTTTGTCCATTCCATAACTGGCACGCAGATCGGTAGAAATGCTAAGATAAATTGGCACGCAAAACAGGTTGCCGACCCCTGGTGTAGCCTATTACCAGCAACTTCAGGAGCATAATGGTAGAATCTGCGAAGGCCAGCAGAAGCGGGAGGAGGATGGTCAGGTAGGGTACATGTTTTTTTCTTCTGGTCATCTTGATCTCTGGCTCCCTCTTGAGTCATTTATGTCTTAATTACTGTATTTCATCAAACAGTGCCCTTAAAGCATCAGACAAGCTCAGTGCATGTACAGTGGGGAAAAAAAGTATTTAGTCAGCCACCAATTGTGCAAGTTCTTCCACTTAAAAAGATGAGAGAGGCCTGTAATTTCCATCATAGGTACACGTCAACTATGACAGACAAATTGAGGGACAAAAATCCAGAAAATCACATTGTAGGATTTTTAATGAATTTATTTGCAAATTATGGTGGAAAATAAGTATTTGGTCACCTACAAACAAGCAAGATTTCTGGCTCTCACAGACCTGTAACTTCTTCTTTAAGAGGCTCCTCTGTCCTCCACTCGTTACCTGTATTAATGGCACCTGTTTGAACTTGTTATCAGTATAAAAGACACCTGTCCACAACCTCAAACAGTCACACTCCAAACTCCACTATGGCCAAGACCAAAGAGCTGTCAAAGGACACCAGAAACAAAATTGTAGACCTGCACCAGGCTGGGAAGACTGAATCTGCAATAGGTAAGCAGCTTGGTTTGAAGAAATCAACTGTGGGAGCAATTATTAGGAAATGGAAGACATACAAGACCACTGATAATCTCCCTCGATCTGGGGCTCCACGCAAGATCTCACCCCGAGGGGTCCAAATGATCACAAGAATGGTGAGCAAAAATCCCAGAACCACTGGGACCAAAGTAACAAAGCCTACCATCAGTAACACACTACGCCGCCAGGGACTCAAATCCTGCAGTTTCAGACGTGTCCCCCTGCTTAAGCCAGTACATGTCCAGGCCCGTCTCAAGTTTGCTAGAGTGCATTTGGATGATCCAGAAGAGGATTGGGAGAATGTCATATGGTCAGATGAAACCAAAATATAACTTTTTGGTAAAAACTCAACTCGTCGTGTTTGGAGGACAAAGAATGCTGAGTTGCATCCAAAGAACACCATACCTACTGTGAAGCATGGGGGTGGGAACATCATGCTTTGGGGCTGTTTTTCTGCAAAGGGACCAGGACGACTGATCAGTGTAAAGGAAAGAATGAATGGGGCCATGTATCGTGAGATTTGGAGTGAAAACCTCCTTCCATCTGCAAGGGCATTGAAGATGAAACGTGGCTGGGTCTTTCAGCATGACAATGATCCCAAACACACCGCCCGGGCAACGAAGGAGTGGCTTCGTAAGAAGCATTTCAAGGTCCTGGAGTGGCCTAGCCAGTCTCCAGATCTCAACCCCATAGAAAATCTTTGGCGGGAGTTGAAAATCCGTGTTGCCCAGCGACAGCCCCAAAACATCACTGCTCTAGAGGAGATCTGCATGGAGGAATGGGCCAAAATACCAGCAATAGTGTGTGAAAACCTTGTGAAGACTTACAGAAAACGTTTGACCTGTGTCATTGCCAACAAAGGGTATATAACAAATGTGATGTCACGAGAGGCTACACAGCTTTCAGCGGGATTGCTCAAGTAGTGCAAGGAGACCAGGTTCAACCAAAACAAGGATTTTATTAAAGGTCTTGGGAAACTAACGAAAGTATAACACAATACTGTTCTCTGGTGGCTCTTAAGGGTTAACAGTTCAGGGATGTCTCTTCCACATCCAAAATCATAACTCTCCCTCGCTCAAATAACTTTTCCCCAGTCTTACTGTCTTCCACGTTGCAGCTAGTGGCCAACCCAGCAAAACGTCCTTCCAAATGTCCCACACGTATTTCCACCGGTGCATATATCCAAAGGTGAGTATTTCCCCAAAGGTAAGTATCTCCAAATCCTTATATTCCTCCTGGAAGTGGACGTGCAGCACTCTTGTCCTCCAGAGAGCCCAGCATGGAGACCGTGTCTCTTCCCTTCAACAAACCTTCAGCTCATCAGCTCCTGATTGGTTTCAGCTGCGTGGGAAGATTGGCCATAGAGGGTTGGAGTTCCCGACCATACCAGCAGATGGAGCCATAGCTGTCTGGGTTTGCAGCCATCTCAGGGGGATGTAACGTCCCTCCAGGACACAGCCTCTCGTGACATCACACATCCCCCTCCTCGGGACCGACGTCCTCGTCGGGGTAAAGGCAGCGAAGAAGGCATCACGCCGGGAGAGGGCGTCCGCATTGCCGTGGTGCTTGCCAGCCCTGTGGACAACAGAAAAGTTAAACGGTTGCAAGCTCAAAAACCATCTGGTTATCCCCCTCCTCCCGGAGCCTTCCCAGGATGAGTCTTGCCTCTCCGTTTCCGAGGTACTCGGGTTATCCTCTCCTGAGACTCTCTCCAGAGTGGGTAAAAGGCTGGGCAGTCTCGTCCAATTAGGACAGGGACGGGGAGGGAATCAACCACCCCCGCCGTCGTGTGTATGGTTCCCCGTGTGCTGGTCATTGTAAGTTCAGTAATGGGGTATTCTCTGGTGTCTCCATGGACACAGGAAACTGGGAGGACTTTCCCCGGGGTCAGACACGTTGGGCCCACCAAATCCGTACGCACCAGGGTGGCCCGGCTACCAGAATCCAGTAAGGCCTCCACATCATGGTGATTCACAGTTACCGGGCAGGTGGGGGGTCGATCTGGGCCGCCATCTACGACTCCCAAGAGCGAGGCAACACGGTGTGTGGGTGCTGAGCTGGAGGACTCCGCAGTGGGCATAGGTTCATCGGCTGGTTTCCCACACTGCCAGGAGATATGTCCCATCTCCCCACACCGGTAACACTGTCGAGTTTCCCCCTCCTGGTGTACTCTTCTTGGACCCGCCTGGTTTCTGGCTCCCCCTGGAGCCGGGATAAGTCCTGACGTGGCTGGGTTCGAGACCTTGGGGTCCTTTGGACGGGTTCTTCCCATTTGTGGTGGGGCCGCACTCCTGGGGTCTTTTCGGAAGCATTCAGCATCTCCGCTGTGGCCTGGTACTTTTCCACAGCTTCCACGGTCAGATCAGCCGTGGTCAAGGCCTGTTGACTGATGAACCGCTTTTGCCTCATAAGGCAGGGCGCGTGAGGTAACGATCCACCACAACGGCCTCCACCACCGCCGCTGCTGTATTCCTCTGCGGATCCAGCCATTTCCTTGCGATTCGGACAAGTTCATGCATCTGCGCCCGAGGAGGTTGGTCTGGTTGGAAGGTCCAGCTGTGAAAGCGCTGGGCCATACCAAACTTTGTGAGTCCATATCTGCTGAGGATCTCAGACTTCAGGGCATCATAGTCAGTAACCTGGTCAGGGCCCAGGTCCCGGACAGCATTCAGTGATTCCCCGGTTAGAAAGGGGGCTAACAGACCAACCCACTGTTGCTTGGGCCAGGCTTCCCTAGTGGCCGTGGCCTCAAATGCATGCAGGTATGCCTCAATGTCATCGGTAGCTCCCATCTTAGATATAAAGTCACTTGCCTTTATTGGGCGGGTATTTTGGACCACCCTCTGTCTCTGCAACTGCAATTCCTCTGCCTTCAGAAGGTTGGCTTTCTTTTGCTCCTCCAAGAGAGCCACGTTTGCTTGCATCTGGGCTTGCTGGCCAGCAACAAGGGCTTTCAATATGTCCTCCATTTCAGTCGGCGGGGAGCCTACGGCCAACTTGGAAAACTGGGTGATCAAACCTTCGGTATCCTCCTCTGACATGCACTATTAACGCTGAGCGTGCCCGTATTCTCCACCATCTGTGATGTCACGAGAGGCTACACAGCTTTCAGCGGGATTGCTCAAGTAGTGCAAGGAGACCAGGTTCAACCAAAACAAGGATTTTATTAAAGGTCTTGGGAAACTAACGAAAGTATAACACAATACTGTTCTCTGGTGGCTCTTAAGGGTTAACAGTTCAGGGATGTCTCTTCCACATCCAAAATCATAACTCTCCCTCGCTCAAATAACTTTTCCCCAGTCTTACTGTCTTCCACGTTGCAGCTAGTGGCCAACCCAGCAAAACGTCCTTCCAAATGTCCCACACGTATTTCCACCGGTGCATATATCCAAAGGTGAGTATTTCCCCAAAGGTAAGTATCTCCAAATCCTTATATTCCTCCTGGAAGTGGACGTGCAGCACTCTTGTCCTCCAGAGAGCCCAGCATGGAGACCGTGTCTCTTCCCTTCAACAAACCTTCAGCTCATCAGCTCCTGATTGGTTTCAGCTGCGTGGGAAGATTGGCCATAGAGGGTTGGAGTTCCCGACCATACCAGCAGATGGAGCCATAGCTGTCTGGGTTTGCAGCCATCTCAGGGGGATGTAACGTCCCTCCAGGACACAGCCTCTCGTGACATCACACAAAGTATTGAGAAACTTTTGTTATTGAACAAATACTTATTTTCCACCATAATTTGAAAATAAATTCATAAAAAATCCTACAATGTGATTTTCTGGATTTTTTTTTCTCATTTTGTCTGTCATAGTTGACGTGTACCTATGATGAAAATTACAGGCCTCTCTAATTTTTTTAAGTGGGAGAACTTGCACAATTGTTGGCTGACTAAATACTTTTTTTCCCCACTGTATGTGCTGGTCCCATGTTTCATGAGCTGAAATAAAATATCCCAGAAATGTTCCATACTCACAAAAAGCTTATTTCTCTCAAATGTTGTGCACAAATTTGTTTACATCCCTGTTAGTAAGCATTTCTCTTTTGCCAAGATAATCCATCCACCTGACAGGTGTGGTATATCAAGAAGCTGATTAAACAGCATGATCATTACACAGGTGCACATTGTGCTGGGGACAATAAAAGGCCACTCTAAAATGTCACACAACACAATGCCACAGATGTCTCAAAATTTGAGGGAGCGTGCAATTGGCTTTGACTGCAGCAATGTCCACCAGAGCTGTTGCCAGAGAATTAAATGTTAATTTCTCTACCATAAGCCGTTTTAGAGAATTTGGCAGTACATCCAACCGGCCTCACAACCGCAGACCACGTGTAACCACGCCAGCCCAGGACCTCCACATTCGGCTTCTTCACCTGTGGGATCGTCTGAGACCAGCCACCCGTACAGCTGATGAAACTGTGGGTTTGCACAACCAAAGATTTTCTGCACAAACTGTCAGAAACCGTCTCAGGGAAGCTCATCCGCGTGCTCGTTGCCCTCACCAGGGTCTTGACCTGACTGCACTTTGGCGTCATAAACGACTTCAGTTGGCAAATGGTCACCTGCGATGACCACTGGCACGCTGGAGAAGTGTGCTATTCATGAATGAATCCCGGTTTCAACTGTACCGGGCAGATGGCAGACGCGTGGGCGAGCGGTTTGCTGATATCAACGTTGTGAACAGAGTGCCCATGGTGGCAGTGGGGTTATGGTATGGGCAGCCATAAGCTACGGACAGCGAACACAATTGCATTTTATCGACGGCAATTTGAATGCACAGAGATACAGTGGCTTGCAAAAGTATTCTCCCCCTTGGCATTTTTCCTATTTTGTTGCCTTACAACCTGGAATCTAAATGGATTTTTAGGGGGTTGGTATCTTTTCTGGGGCGGCAGGTAGCTTAGTGGTTAAGAGCATTGTGCCAGTAACTGAAAGGTCGCTGGTTCTAATCCCCGAGCCGACTAGGTGAAAAATCTGTCGATGTGCCCTTGAGCAAGGCACTTAACCCTAATTGCTCCTGTAAGTCGCTCTGGATAAGAGTGTCTGCTAAATGACTAAAACATATATATACGCAACATGCCTACCACTTTGAAGATGTAAAATATTTTTTATTGTGAAACAAACAAGAAATAAGACAAAAAAACAGAAAACTTGAGCGTGCATAACTATTCACCCCCCCAAAGTCAATACTTTGTAGAGCCACCTTTTGCAGCAATTACAGCTGCAAGTCTCTTGGGGTATGTCTCTATAAGCTTGGCACATCTAGCCACTGGGATTTTTGACCATTCTTCAAGGCAAAACTGCTCCAGCTCCTTCAAGTTGGATGGGTTCCGCTGGTGTACAGCAATCTTTAAGTCATTCCACAGATTTTCAATTGGATTGAGGTCTGGGCTTTGACTAGGCCATTCCAAGACTTTTAAATGTTTCCCCTTAAACCACTCAAGTGTTGCTTTAGCAGTATGCTTAGGGTCATTGTCCTGCTGGAAGGTGAACCTCCGTCCCAGTCTCAAATCTCTGGAAGACTGAAACAGGTTTCCCTCAAGAATTTCCCTGTATTTAGTGCCATCCATCATTCCTTCAATTCTGACCAGTTTCCCAGTCCATGCCGATGAAAAACATCCCCACAGCATGATGCTGCCACCACCATGCTTCACTGTGAGGATGGTGTTCTCAGGGTGATGAGAGGTGTTGGGTTTGCGCCAGACATATTCCTTGATGGCCAAAAAGCTCAATTTTAGTCTCATCTGACCAGAGTACCTTCTTCCATATGTTTGGGGAGTCTCCCACATGCCTTTTGGCATGGCTTTATGGCTTTATTCTGGCCACTCTTCCGTAAAGCCCAGCTCTGTGGAGTGTACGGCTTAAAGTGGTCCTATGGACAGATACTCCAATCTCCGCTGTGGAGCTTTGCAGCTCCTTCAGGGTTATCTTTGGTCTCTTTGTGGCCTCTCTGATTAATGCCCTCCTTGCCTGGTCCGTGAGTTTTGGTGGGCGGCCCTCTCTTGGCAGGTTTGTTGTGGTGCCATATTCTTTCAATTTTTTTATAATGGATTTAATGGTGCTCCGTGGGATGTTCAAAGTGTCTGATATTTATTTATAACCCAACCCTGATCTGTACTTCTCCCCAACTTTGTCCCTGACCTGTTTGGAGAGCTCCTTGGTCTTCATGATGCCGCTTGCTTGGTGGTGCCCCTTGCTTAGTGGTGTTGCAGACTCTTGGGCCTTTCAGAACAGGTGTATATATACTGAGATCATGTGACAGATCATGTGACACTTAGATTGCACACAGGTGGACTTTATTTAACTAATTATGTGACTTCTGAAGGTAATTGGTTGCACCAGATCTTATTTAGGGGCTTCATAGCAAAAGGGGTGAAAACATATGCACGCACCACTTTTCCATTATTTATTTTTTAGAATTGTTTGAAACAAGTTATTTTTTTCATTTCACTTCACCAATTTGGACTATTTTGTGTATGTCCATTACATGAAATCCAAATAAAAATCAATTGAAATTACAGGTTGTAATGCAACAAAATAGGAAAAACGCCAAGGGGGATGAATACTTTTGCAAGGCACTGTACCGTGATGAGATCCTGAGGTCCATTGTCATGCCATTCATCCGCCGCCATCACCTCACGTTTCAGCATGATAATGCACAGATCTGTACACAATTCCTGGAAGCTGAAAATGTCACAGTTCTTCCATGGCCTGCATACTCACCAGACATGTCACCAATTGAGCACGTTTGGGATGCTCTGGATCAATGTGTACGACAGCATGTTCCAGTTCCCGCCAATATCCAGCAACTTCGCACCGCCATTGAAGAGGAGTGGGACAACATTCCACAGGCCACAATCAACAGCCTGATCAACTCTATGTGAAGGAGATGTGTCATGCTGCATGAGGCAAATGGTGGTCACCGCAGATACTGACTGGTTTTCTGATCCACACCCCTACCTTTTTTTTTTAAGGTATCTGTGACCAACAGATTAATATCTGTATTCCCAGTCATGTGAAATCCATAGATTAGGACCTAATTTATTTATTTCAATTGACTAACTTCCTTATATGATCTGTAACTCAATAAAATCTTTGAAATTGTTGCATGTTGCGTTTATATTTTTGTTCAGTGTAGTTGATTTTTATAAAAACACATAGGATGTGTCTATATATGGAAAAATACACGT
Organism: Coregonus clupeaformis; assembly: GCF_020615455.1. NCBI lineage: Eukaryota > Metazoa > Chordata > Actinopteri > Salmoniformes > Salmonidae > Coregonus > Coregonus clupeaformis. The sequence continues at coordinate 3,038,130 of NC_059205.1, read as the reverse complement.
TTTAAAATCAGAACAGACAACTTTCGGTCGACCAAGATTATTTTTAGTCGTATACAGCTGAATCACCAATCCACAGACCCTGAAGACTGAAGAAAAGTCAGATAACTGGAACAATGAACGTTGACTGTGGTTGTTCTGCATTTCCCCAATCCCTACTCCAGCTGTGAATTACCATAACACTGATACCGCCCGTGGTTAAATTCTCCCTTTCAGTGCATATCTGCCCCCAGCAACCGTGCAGCAGCGTAATTAAGACACTCACTTTAGAGGCCAGCTGTTATTTCCCTTTGAACTTAAGCTAGCTACTCATAGGCACACGACCATAAACACACGACCGTAAACACACACACACACCAAAAACACACACAGGCACTGTGGCAAACGAATAAACACACATACAAACACACACGCTACACACTTGTGTGTGAAAACTATTACATGCCACATATTGACACACACACACACACACACACACACACACACACACACACACACACACACACACACACACACACACCAAACAGCAAGCAATTCAGACAGCCAATACACCCAAGTATTTAATCAAGTCCGGAGACAGAGATAAAAAAAACATCTCTCTGTGATGAAGCGACTCTGTGTGAACAGAGCCATGCCCTTTTTACTGAGATCTGAGATCACCAGAGATCACTCCTTTGTACTGAGATCACCAGAGATCACTCCTTTGTACTGAGATCACCAGATATCACTCCTTTGTACTGAGATCACCAGAGATCACTCCTTTGTACTGAGATCACCAGAGATCACTCCTTTGTACTGAGATCACCAGAGATCTCTCCTTTTTACTGAGATCACCAGAGATCACTCATTTTTACTGAGATCACCAGAGATCACTCCTTTGTACTGAGATCACCAGAGATCACTCCTTTGTACTGAGATCACCAGAGATCACTCCTTTTTACTGAGATCACCAGAGATCACTCCTTTTTACTGAGATCACTAGAGATCTGCAATGAAAAGATCACGGCTGGACTGTCAGTGTTCTTCACACTCGCAGAGAGACAGAGAGACAGAGATTACAGTGAGCACACTGTAATGTGCCCATTTGGGGATGTGATAATATTTCTGATTGGCTTAACGCACCACCACTAATGAGCTGCGGAGCTTTTCAAAGTAATGTTTCCTTCACCTCAAACAGCAAGGAAACAAAGTCTGTTTTTACATCCATTGAGAATGACAATAGTTCCTCAATGTATTAGAAACATCTTTCCAGCTCTCTCACTTTTGATAACCACTCAGCGTGAAAATGTCATGCTCTGATCCAGGGGAAACGTCATAAAATAGGCCTAGCTGATTACTTCTTATCCCTTGTGCAAATAGCCTACAGCTGTATCTGTCCCGAGCTCACTGGCACTGGATCTGTGAAAGCCAGTAGGAGGAAGGTTGGGTCAGGTTAAGGTTTTTTTCTTCTGGTTATCTTGATCTCTGGCTCCCTCTTGAGTCATTTAATTTTTTTTTACATTTTTTGTCATTTAGCAGATGCTCTTATCCAGAGCGACTTACAGTTAGTGAGTGCATACATTTTCATACTGGCCCCCCGTGGGAAACGAACCCACAACCCTGGCGTTGCAAGTGCCATGCTCTACCAACTGAGCTACAGGGGACTGCATTTGTGTCTTATTTCATCAAACAGAGTGCTTAAAGCATCAGACAAGCTCAATGCATATATATTATTAAAACACATACAGTGAGGGAGAAAAGTATTTGATCCCTTGCTGATTTTGTACGTTTGCCTACTGACAAAGAAATGATCAGTCTATAATTTTAATGGTAGGTTTAATTGAACAGTGAGAGACAGAATAACAACAAAAAAATCCCACTCTTAAAGGGAGTGCTCCTAATCTCAGTTTGTTACCTGTATAAAAGACACCTGGGAGCCAGAAATCTTTCTGATTGAGAGGGGGTCAAATACTTATTTCCCTCATTAAAATGCAAATCAATTTATAACATTTTTGACATGCGTTTTTCTGGATTTTTGTTGTTGTTATTCTGTCCACAGAAGCAATCAATCAATTAGATTCCAAACTCTCCACCATGGCCAAGACCAAAGAGCTCTCCAAGGATGTCAGGGACAAGATTGTAAACCTACACAAGGCTGGAATGGGCTACAAGACCATCGCCAAGCAGCTTGGTGAGAAATTGACAACAGTTGGTGCGATTATTCGCAAATGGAAGAAACACAAAATAACTGTCAATCTCCCTCGGCCTGGGGCTCCATGCAAGATCTCACCTCGTGGAGTTGCAATGATCATGAGAACGGTGAGGAATCAGCCCAGAACTACACGGGAGGATCTTGTCAATGATCTCAAGGCAACTGGGACCATAGTCACCAAGAAAACAATTGGTAACACACTACGCTGTGAAGGACTGAAATCATGCAGCGCCCGCAAGGTCCCCCTGCTCAAGAAAGCACATATACATGCCCGTCTGAAGTTTGCCAATGAACATCTGAATGATTCAGAGGAGAACTGGGTGAAAGTGTTGTGGTCAGATGAGACCAAAATGGAGCTCTTTGGCATCAACTCAACTCGCTGTGTTTGGAGGAGGAGGAATGCTGCCTATGACCCCAAGAACACCATCCCCACCGTCAAACATGGAGGTGGAAACATTATGCTTTGGGGGTGTTTTTCTGCTAAGGGGACAGGACAACTTCACCGCATCAAAGGGACGATGGACGGGGCCATGTACCGTCAAATCTTGGGTGAGAACCTCCTTCCCTCAGCCAGGGCATTGAAAATGGGTCGTGGATGGGTATTCCAGCATGACAATGACCCAAAACACACGGCCAAGGCAACAAAGGAGTGGCTCAAGAAGAAGCACATTAAGGTCCTGGAGTGGCCTAGCCAGTCTCCATACCTTAATCCCATAGAAAATCTGTGGAGGGAGCTGAAGGTTTGAGTTGCCAAACGTCAGCCTCGAAACCTTAATGACTTGGAGAAGATCTACAAAGAGGAGTGGGACAAAATCCCTCCTGAGATGTGTGCAAACCTGGTGGCCAACTACAAGAAACGTCTGATCTCTATGATTGCCAACAAGGGTTTTGCCACCAAGTACTAAGTCATGTTTTGCAGAGGGGTCAAATACTTATTTCCCTCATTAAAATGCAAATCAATTTATTGACGTGTTTTTCTGGATTTTTGTTGTTGTTATTCTGTCTCTCACTGTTCAAATAAACCTACCATTAAAATTATAGACTGATCATTTCTATGTCAGTGGGCAAACGTACAAAATCAGCAAGGGTTCAAATACTTTTTTCCCTCACTGTATATATGGTAAAATACACATTTAAAAATTTCGGCCAATGGATTTTTTGATTAAATTGGAGCTGGATGTTGATTTGGGGGCCTTAGGCACCCACCTGGAAAATAATGTGGGTAGCAGATACACTGCAGCCCCACTTCCATAGTTTTTATGCTCACAATCAATGATGACAGCGTTATGACCATCAATGATGACAGCGTTATGGCCATCAATGATGACAGCGTTATGACCATCAATGATGACAGCGTTATGGCCATCAATGATGACGGCGTTATGACCATCAATGATGATAGCGTTATGACCATCAATGATAACAGCGTTATGGCCATCAATGATGACAGCATTATGGCCACCAATGATGACAGTGTTATGGCTATCAATGATGACAGCATTATGGCCATCAATGATAACAGCGTTATGGCCATCAATGATGACAGCATTATGGCCATCAATGATGACAGTGTTATGGCCATCAATGATGACGGCGTTATGACCATCAATGATGACAGCGTTATGACCATCAATGATGACGGCGTTATGACCATCAATGATGACAGCGTTATGGCCATCAATGATGACGGCGTTATGACCATCAATGATGACAGTGTTATGGCCATCAATGATGACAGTGTTATGGCTATCAATGATGACAGCATTATGGCCATCAATGATGACGGCGTTATGACCATCAATGATGACAGTGTTATGGCCATAATGCACAGTCAAGAGTTTTGTACTATGGAGGTGGTCATAAAATAGGCCTAAATCCTGCTTCGCAGAGGTGTATGTACTGAGGTGTGTACTAAGGTGTGTACTGAGGTGTATGTACTGAGGTGTCTGTACTGAGGTGTGTACTGAGGTGTATGCACTGAGGTATGTACTGAGGTGCATGTTCTGAGGTGTATGTACTGAGGTGTATGTACTGAGGTGTATGTACTGAGGTATGCACTGAGGTGTCCAAAGCTGTATACTGAGATAAAGTCTCAGAGATAAAATCCTGTTTTTTCCCCAAGAGAGACCTGTTCAAGATGTTAGCTGTCTGCAACCTACATCTTCAATACAGCATAACCTCAACCGAACCTGGGCTTCCTTGGAAATGTGCCAATCTTGTCCATTCAACCACATCTGCATCCACATCAAAAACACAGCTAACATGCCCTCTAAAATCAATGGCACTGCAGCAATCCTGTGCTCTACCGCCCACCCCCACCCAGCTTTAGTTTGACTCCTTTCTCTTCTGTCCTCCTCCTCTGTCCTCCTCCTTTGTCCACCTCCTCCTCCTCCTCTTTCTGTTGTGATCAGCATCAGATTCAAGGCGGGGCCCGAACATATCCGCTGAGCTTTGATCACAAACCCCCCTAAAAGCATTGGAAGTCAGATACAACACACCAGGAGAGAACTCTATGTGTCTATCGTTCTTAGACTACTACTTCCACTAACATGGTTGGTACTACTAAAGCTACTGCTACTGACGCATATACTAAAACTGTATGTCTATCATTATTTATACTACCACTACTCAACTGCTGCTAGTCTGTTGCTAGGTTACTACAATGACGACGACTACAACTACTATACTGCTGCTAGCCTGTTGCTAGGTTACTACAATGACGACGACTACAACTACTATACTGCTGCTAGCCTGTTGCTAGGCTACTACAATGACGACGATTACAACTAGTATACTGCTGCTAGCCTGTTGCTAGGCTACTACGATGACTACCACCACCACCACTATACTGCTGCTAGCCTGTTGCTAGGCTACTACGATGACTACCACCACTATACTGCTGCTAGCCTGTTGCTAGGTTACTACGACGACGACTACTAGCCTGTTGCTATGATACTACTACTACTACGACCACCACTACTATACTACTGCTAGCCTGTTGCTAGGTTACTATGACGGCGACTACTACTACTATTATACTGCTGCTAGCCTGTTGCTAGGTTACGACGTCGACGACGACTACTACTGCTACTACTATACTGCTGCTAACTAGTTGTTAGGTTACTACTACGACGACTACTAATACTACCACCACCACCACTACTATACTGCTGCTAGTCTGTTGTTAGGTTACTACTACGACTGTTACCACCACTACTACTATACTGCTGCTAGCCTGTTGCCATGTTACTACTACGACTGTTACCACCACCACTACTATACTGCTGCTAGCCTGTTGTTAGGTTACTACTACGACTGTTACCACCACCACTACTATACTGCTGCTAGTCTGTTGTTAGGTTACTACTACGACTGTTACCACCACCACTACTATACTGCTGCTAGTCTGTTGTTAGGTTACTACTATGACTGTTACCACCACCACTACTATACTGCTGCTAGTCTGTTGTTAGGTTACTACTACGACTGTTACCACCACCACTACTATACTGCTGCTAGCCTGTTGTTAGGTTACTACTACGACTGTTACCACCACCACTACTATACTGCTGCTAGCCTGTTGTTAGGTTACTACTACGACTGTTACCACCACCACTACTATACTGCTGCTAGTCTGTTGTTAGGTTACTACTACGACTGTTACCACCACCACTACTATACTGCTGCTAGCCTGTTGTTAGGTTACTACTACGACTGTTACCACCACCACTACTATACTGCTGCTAGTCTGTTGTTAGGTTACTACTACGACTGTTACCACCACCACTACTATACTGCTGCTAGTCTGTTGTTAGGTTACTACTACGACTGTTACCACCACCACTACTATACTGCTGCTAGCCTGTTGTTAGGTTACTACTACGACTGTTACCACCACCACTACTATACTGCTGCTAGCCTGTTGTTAGGTTACTACTACGACTGTTACCACCACCACTACTATACTGCTGCTAGTCTGTTGTTAGGTTACTACTACGACTGTTACCACCACCACTACTATACTGCTGCTAGTCTGTTGTTAGGTTACTACTACGACTGTTACCACCACCACTACTATACTGCTGCTAGCCTGTTGCCATGTTACTACTACGACTGTTACCACCACCACTACTATACTGCTGCTAGTCTGTTGTTAGGTTACTACTACGACTGTTACCACCACCACTACTATACTGCTGCTAGCCTGTTGCCATGTTACTACTACGACTGTTACCACCACCACTACTATACTGCTGCTAGCCTGTTGTTAGGTTACTACTACGACTGTTACCACCACCACTACTATACTGCTGCTAGCCTGTTGTTAGGTTACTACTACGACTGTTACCACCACCACTACTATACTGCTGCTAGCCTGTTGTTAGGTTACTACTACGACTGTTACCACCACCACTACTATACTGCTGCTAGTCTGTTGTTAGGTTACTACTACGACTGTTACCACCACCACTACTATACTGCTGCTAGCCTGTTGTTAGGTTACTACTACGACTGTTACCACCACCACTACTATACTGCTGCTAGTCTGTTGTTAGGTTACTACTACGACTGTTACCACCACCACTACTATACTGCTGCTAGCCTGTTGCCATGTTACTACTACGATGACTACTACTAGCCTGCTACTACTACTACTACCACCACTCTGCTACCACTACCACCATTATTGTTGCTACTGCTACTACTATTACTACTACTATTGCTACTACTACTACCACCACCATAGCTATTGCTAAAACTGCTGCTACTACTAATACTACTATTTTTGCTTCAATAGCCACTAGTAATAGGCTATTAACTCCCCAAACTACTGTAATAAGGGTTGTGGTTGTTATTCAAAATGTAGTCACAACTAACTCTTAAGAAAAGGCCTATGTTTATCGCTACTTAGCCATAGACATTATCTCCGCCTTGACAGTTTAGCCTGTGAGAATACCATTATGCATTAATATATTCACAGCTAGCCAACGTTGGGGCCCCTTATCCCTTTTCCTCTGTCGAGGCCCCCGTCGCCCTTTTGAGGAATGCATTAGCTTTAGCATTTAAGTCCGGGGCCAGGCAAGGCGTGACGCCTCCGTGCCGTGGCTGGTGATGGGGCGAGGAGACGTGTGGGCGGGCGGTGTGATTTCACGGCCCCAACTGATTGCCAGCCCAGCAGAGTGATTGAGCGGAGTAACCGTTCCATACAGGCTTTTACCATTTTAATCCAGCCCTCTGTGGGAGTCAGTGCGATTTAGCCTGCCTCCCAAATGGCAAACTATTCCCTATTTAGTGCACTGCTTTTGACCAAGGCCAATAGGGCTCTATAGGGAATAGGTTGCCATTTGGGACATAGCCTTATAGAAATGTAATTACTAGAACGGGAAAAGCCCTTCAGGCCATGGCACTTTGACTGCAACCTCATGGGTAATTCTAATTCTATGGTGACACTACAGCTAGGGCTAAAGGAGCTGCTATTGTGACTGGTGACGTCAGAGGCTGCCTTTAAAACACTCTTAATGCAGCCTGGAATTAAATGTCATACTTCACACCATACCAAAGGGGCCAGGAGGAATACCTATAACTAGTCCTACAGGCTAGAATTAGGGCCCAGAGTATTCCCTGCATAGTTCAGGTTGTCATGAAAAACTCCTAGCCCTAACCATACCTCCAGACCAGACACTGTGGATTGGCTATAAGGGAGTGCTTCAGATTCCGAAAGCAGTTATATTTGTAGAAGACAGTAAACAAACAAAATCAACCAATCGCAAAACGAAATCAACCAATCGTAAAATAAAGACAGAACAGTGCAGCCAGTCAGAACATCCATCCCTGAGGTTGTTGCTGTGGATTAACGAGAATGTCAGCTGAGTCAAAAGAAACTGTCATTTCCACCGCAGTGGAGCATCAACGTGAGTCACTAGCAGTGAGCTCTGAGTGAGGAGCGGCAAGCAGAGTATTTGGTATGTGTGCAAACATCCCCCTTGTGTAGGCCCAATCTGACATCCATTCTGGCTGACGGGAGCGGTCTGCCTGTATCCCTGTGGTTCGGACTCGGGAGTCTCCCCAACAGGCAGTCGCTCTCTACAGCGACTCACCCAGATCCGACTTCTGTCTTATCAATCCCATTCTCCAGCCTTAACCTTGCCGCTCACCCAGCAGACTCCTTCACCCAGTTATCGTTGGAAAAACCTTGATATATCGCATACAACATTGGAAAAACTATATAAATAAATGACTGTGTCTACAGTATCTCTATCGGGAAAACTAACCCGATTTGAATTTCTTAAATAAACATTATAGGCTACTAGCAGACTAGCACTGTACGATATAGCCTAGATGCACACAACAGGTACGTTGGGAAAAACATCTCGTTATCGATTCTAGCTGTGACATTCGGATGGTGTAGACTATAGTGTAATGGAGTTGACCTGTCTATTGGGCCATGTCCCCAGACTCTGTTCCCAAATCTGTTATGTAGTCCCGTCCTGTGTGGCTCAGTTGGTACAGCCTTAGACTTGCAACGCCAGGGTTGTGAGTTTGATTCCCACAGTGAACCGGTACAACAACAAAAAATATGAAAATGTATGCACTCACCCAATGTAAGTCGCTCTGGATAAGAGCGTCTGCTAAATGACTTAAATGTAAAATGTTCTCTCTCGACTTGTCGTTTGGTAAAGTGCTTCTACTTTCTAGCTATCTCGCTGTGCCTCCAAGGGGGATAAATGTGAGCAGCACTTATGGTAAATAGCAATCACAAAGATAAATCTGCTACTGTATCCCCATTGACTGGATCGTGGAATAATGTAGTTTCCACAACCTTCTGTCAACACCGAGCTGGCGTGACATGTAAACCTTGTGTCGATGTTTTGACCAATGGTTTTGCGCTGCAATAGGAACACAATAACACAAGGCTTTTGAGGGCACTAGCAACTCATAGAAAGTTAGTTGTGGTCTGATACAAACTGAGAAACAGCCTCTGTCAGCTACGAAACCTTCAACTGACCGTGTCACCGCCGATTCCCAGGTTGAAAAAAGCCTAATAGACGTCACAATTAAAAAGGCAAATGACGCAAAATAACTCCCATTCCTACCAATCATTTCTCAAGTTTTTACGTTTCTGATTAGTATTTGTGTACTTTATTTTTACTGCGTTGTTAGGAGCCAGTAATACAAACAGTTGGCTGCTATAACATCTGTTAAACTGAGCTTAAATAAAGTTGGAAGCAAAATGTTTTTTTTTTGTGGGTGAACACTGAAAAGGACATCGAGAGAGCTAAACTGTGCTAGTGTGTGTGTGAGAGTGTGTGTGTGTGTTCGGTTTTGTGTGTGTATGCACGCACTTGTGTGTGTCCATTTATGTGTGTGTGTGTGTGTCTGTGTGTTGTTGTGAGTGATGCCTGCCCCTAACGTCCCTATTAATCCCCTCTCTCTGAGCATTCACTAATCTGCCTGCAGTGTCACACCCCTAATCTGAGATAAAAGCTGGATTTGAGATGTGGACTCCTTAATGATCTTATTAGGGGACTGACTCTCTCTTATTGGGAGGACACAGTGGACTCCTTAATGATCACATTAGGGGACTGACTCTCTCTTATTGGGAGGACACAGTGGACTCCTTAATGATCACATTAGGGGACTGACTCTCTCTTATTGGGAGGACACAGTGGACTCCTTAATGATCACATTAGGGGACTGACTCTCTCTTATTGAAAGGACACAGTGGACTCCTTAATGATCACATTAGGGGACTGACTCTCTCTTATTGGGAGGACACAGTGGACTCCTTAAAGATCACATTAGGGGACTGACTCTCTCTTATTGAAAGGACACAGTGGACTCCTTAATGATCACATTAGGGGACTGACTCTCTCTTATTGGGAGGACACAGTGGACTCCTTAATGATCACATTAGGGGACTGACTCTCTCTTATTGGGAGGACACAGTGGACTCCTTAATGATCACATTAGGGGACTGACTCTCTCTTATTGGGAGGACACAGTGGACTCCTTAAAGATCACATTAGGGGACTGACTCTCTCGTATTGGGAGGACACAGTGGACTCCTTAATGATCACATTAGGGGACTGACTCTCTCTTATTGGGAGGACACAGTGGACTCCTTAAAGATCACATTAGGGGACTGACTCTCTCTTATTGAAAGGACACAGTGGACTCCTTAATGATCACATTAGGGGACTGACTCTCTCTTATTGGAAGGACACAGTGGACTCCTTAAAGATCACATTAGGGGACTGACTCTCTCTTATTGAAAGGACACAGTGGACTCCTTAATGATCACATTAGGGGACTGACTCTCTCTTATTGGGAGGACACAGTGGACTCCTTAATGATCACATTAGGGGACTGACTCTCTCTTATTGGGAGGACACAGTGGACTCCTTAAAGATCACATTAGGGGACTGACTCTCTCGTATTGGGAGGACACAGTGGACTCCTTAATGATCACATTAGGGGACTGACTCTCTCTTATTGGGAGGACACAGTGGACTCCTTAAAGATCACATTAGGGGACTGACTCTCTCGTATTGGGAGGACACAGTGGACTCCTTAATGATCTTATTAGGGGACTGACTCTCTCTTATTGGGAGGACACAGTGGACTCCTTAATGATCTTATTAGGGGACTGACTCTCTCTTATTGGGAGGACACAGTGGACTCCTTAAAGATCACATTAGGGGACTGACTCTCTCGTATTGGGAGGACACAGTGGACTCCTTAATGATCACATTAGGGGACTGACTCTCTCTTATTGGGAGGACACAGTGGACTCCTTAATGATCACATTAGGGGACTGACTCTCTCTTATTGGGAGGACACAGTGGACTCCTTAATGATCACATTAGGGGACTGACTGACTCTCTCGGACTGGGAGGACAGACGGACACAGTGCCGTGTGTAGGCCAGGAGTGAAAACACACACGAGTGTAGCCTACAAACTAGGGTTGGGCGATGTAAACCGTTGTCTTATCGTGATTATGTACTCATAAAACATTGTGATATACCATGGTACCGCCCCCTATTGGCCAACCTAAAACATAGTGATATACCATGGTACCGCCCCCTATTGGCCAACCTAAAACATAGTGATATACCATGGTACCGCCCCCTATTGGCAAACCTAAAACATTGTGATATACCATGGTACCGCCCCCTATTGGCCAACCTAAAACATTGTGAGAAACCATGGTACCGCCCCCTATTGGCTAACCTAAAACATTGTGAGAAACCATGGTACCGCCTCCTATTGGCCAACCTAAAACATTGTGATATACCATGGTACCGCCCCCTATTGGCAAACCTAAAACATTGTGATATACCATGGTACCGCCCCCTATTGGCCAACCTAAAACATTGTGCGAAACCATGGTACCGCCCCCTATTGGCCAACCTAAAACACATATGCGCACACACACACACACACACACACACACATTTATATATATATACTAGATGGCCAAAAGTATGTAGACACCCTTTTTCAAATTAGTGGATTTGGCTATTTCAGCCACACCCGTCAAGCACACAGCCATGCAATCTCCATAGACAAACATCAGCAGTAGAATGGCCTTACTGAAGAGCTCAGTGAATTTCAACATGGCACCGTCATAGGATGCCACCTTTACAACAAGTCAGTTCGTCAAATTTCTGCCATGCTAGAGCTGCCCCGGTCAACCGTAAACTCAGCCGTGAATTGGTACGCCACACAAGCTCACAGAACGGGACTGCCAAGTGCTGAAATGCGTAAAAGTTGTCTGTCCTTCGTTGCAACACTCACTACTGAGTTCCAAACTGCCTCTGGAAGCAACGTTAGCACAATAACTGTTTGTCGGGAGCTTCATGAAATGGGTTTCCATGGCCAAGCAGCCGCACACAAGCCTAAGATCACCATGTGCAATGCCAAACGTCGGCTGGAGTGAGCTGAAATAAAAGATCCCAGAAAATGTTTATACGCACAAAAAGCTTATTTCTCTCACATTTTGCACACAAATGTGTTTACATCCCTTTTAGTGAGCATTTCTCCTTTGCCAAGATAATCCATCCACCTGACAGGTGTGGCATATCAAGAAGCTGATTAAACAGCATGATCATTACACAGGTGCACCTTGTGCTTGGGACAATAAAAGGCCACTCTAAAATGTACAGTTTTGTCACACAACACAATGCCACAGATGTCTCAAGTTTTGAGGGAGCGTGCAATTGGCAAGCTGACTGCAAGAATGTCCACCAGAGCTGTTCCCAGAGAATTTAATGTTAATTTTTCTACCATAAGCCACTTCCAACATCGTTTTAGAGAATTTGGCAGTAAGTCCAACCGACCTCACAACCGCAGACCACGTGTAACCACGCCAGCCCAGGACCTCCACATCAGTCTTCTTCACCTGTGGGATCGTCTGAGACCAGCCACCCGGACAGCTGATGAAACTAAGGAGTATTTCTGTCTGTAATAAAGCCCTTTTATAGGGAAACACTCATTCTGATTGGCTGGGCCTGGCTCCGCAGTGGGTGGGCATATATATACACACACACACACATACACACACGTTTAAATACTAAAAACACAGTTGGGATATAGCGTGAAATCACATGCTACAACTGGACGAATCATGACTAAAGATAATGTTGTTGAAAGCCTCGGCTAAGCGGAGGCAAATATTTTCTAATATTTCTGATGGAGCTTCAGCATGGCAAGGTCAGGTCAGGTGTGTGTGTGTGTGTGTGTGTGTGTGTGTGTGTGTGTGTGGCACACAATTGATGGAGTGACAGTCAACTGATGAGGAAATTATGGGCTGGACAGAAGCAAAATCTACCATCTTCAGAACTGGATAATAATTAGCTTTGTCCTTTTCCATTTGGCTTATAGTTTGTTCTATCTCTCATAAAGCTGTGATTGAGAAGAACCTGTCTTGGCCTATAGACTCCTACTTTCATTATTGTCCTGTTTGAAAGAGGCACCTGAATGCTGATTGGCTGACAGCAGTGGTATATCAGACCGTATACCACGGGTATGACAAAACATTTGTTTTTACTGCTCGAATTACGCTGGTAACCAGTTTATAATAGCAATAAGGCACCTCGGGGGGGTTGTGGTCTATGGCCAATATACCACGGCTAAGGGCTGTATCCAGGCACTCCGCGTTGCGTTGTGCATAAGAACAGCCCTTAGCCGTGGTACATTGGCCATATACCACACCTTCATCGGGCCTTTTTGCTTAAGTGACCTATCACCAGCCCGGATTCATACACAGCGTTTAAAAAAAAAATATTGATCAAAGCGGAATGAAGGCGGGATCTGCATTGAATAGCAAATGGAGAGTGGGCATTCATATCCTGACTCCGTTTATTTGCCGCTAGTCTGTGAATCTGGAGTATGCATACCAGTAGACTGTTGGAGTTTGAGAATGCATCGGCCTGAATGGCAGCATGTGCTGTTCGAAGTTGTCAAATGAGGGTTCTTACGGGCATGAAAATCCTGTGTTTTCCTTTTTAAATATATTAGCAATCACTTAAAAATCTAAATACTGTATCAGCCATGTTCAGATTTAGGCTTACCCTTCAGCGCATCTCTTTGTGTGTGCTGTGTATCATCTGCATGTGTTCCGGTAGCCAGACTCACTTGGGAACAGAGTAGTTACTGGAGATACTACAGGAGAAATCCTCCTGAGACTGACTGGCTGGCTGCCTGAATGTCTGGCTGAATGTCTGGCTGAATGTCTGGCTGACTGTCTGGCTGAATGTCTGGCTGATTTCCAATGGACCCATTGCTCCATTCCCAGATAGAGCATTTGGAAGAAACAGTATTTGAATATAGACATCAGACCCACAGATACAGAGACACACAACATTCCAAAGATGCATTTTGTTCTCACGTTGAACACAATCACTCTAGATTGCCTGTGATATGTCTCTGGATCGCTCTGTAGCATTGTGTGGTTGATGATAGCACACAGGACAGACTCTCGCATGACGACGTGAGCATGAAAAGGCCCCTGCCTGTGTGTCTCAGTCTCACAGGATCCCCAAGGCTCACGCCAGGCAGGGGAGGAGACCAACGTTTGTGGAGCGCCATTGAGCGCTGGCAACACACACTGACAACACAGACACTGGCAACACACACACTGACAACACACACACTGACAACACACACACACTGAGAACACACACACACTGACAACACACACACTGACAACACACACACACTGAGAACACACACACACTGACAACACACACAATGACAACACACACTGAGAACACACACACACTGACAACACACACACACTGACAACACACACACACTGACAACACACACTGGCAACACACACACACACACACTGACAACACACACACACACATACTGACAACACACACACACACTGACAACACACACTGGCAACAGACACTGGCAACACACACACACTGACAACACACAAACACACTGACAACACACACACACTGAGAACACACACACACACTGACAACACACACACTGACAACACACACACTGACAACATGCAACACACACACATACACTGACAACACACACACACACACACACACTGACAACACACACACACACACACTGGCAACACACACACACACTGACAACACACACTGGCAACACACACTGGCAACACACACACACTGACAACACACACACACACACTGACAACACACACAAACACTGACAACACACACTGACAACACACACTGACAACACACACACTGACAACACACACTGGCAACAGACACACTGACAACACACACTGGCAACAGACCCTGGCAACACACACTGACAACACACACACTGGCAACACACACTGGCAACACACACACTGACAACACACACACTGACAACACACACACACACACACTGACAACACACACACTGACAACAGACACTGGCAACACACACTGACAACACACACTGACAATACACACACTGACAACACACACACTGAAAACACACACTGACAACACACACACTGAAAACACACACTGACAACACACACACTGAAAACACACACTGACAACACACACACTGACAACAGCAGGAAGGAAATAAATGAAAGAGACTTGGAGAGACAGCTCCAACTGGAGAGGACAGGACAGGGGAGGTAGAAGAGAGGTAGAGGAGAGGAGGCTAATTGAAGGAGTGAAGAGGGTTGAAGTGTCCTCAAAAATCCACCTCACATTAATTCTCTTCCAACATTATCCTCTTCCAACTTGTTTGTTTCTCAGTGAAAATCCGAGGTTGAACAGTGAGGCAGTTCTCTCTAGACATCATTATAGCAGAGCATTAAGATAGTTGAATGGGATTTCAAACAGTGGATTATCTCTTCTATTTTCTTAAATTGAGAGGGTGGTTTAAAATTGCATGCAGGGAATAGTCTGCGATAGATGCGTGAAACTGTAAAAACACAAAACATATCCTAGGCCTGCTTGCTTACTGGTACCTTCGCTAGACCTATGCGGGATTCTATTCATCTTCTCATGCATTCACACCAGGGTTTCTGTTAGATGGTAATTGCCGGCTTTTGGCAGATAAAATAAATGAAAAGCCGATAAATAAAATGGTAGCCGGACAATTGCTGGGGATGCCTATACCCCCGATTTCACGCTTCGTTACCATTGTCTCACTCCTTGCACGCTGCCTCTGCTGAGGAGAAAGAGAGAGCGAAAGAGAGAGACGTTGGAGCCTTGGCCTAGGCTCCTGTTGATTGCGAAGATGGAGGCCTTTCTCATTGAAATAAAACGAAAGTTTGAGTATTCAGAGTTTCTGTTGACCAATTTTTTTGGGCCAAATTAAGATCCAACTGTAATGTTGTGTTTGCGGCAATATAATGTCCTGCTCGTATTTTCCCTGTAAACAATGGCTTGACTTACTTTTGATATTACCTTAATAAAGTTTAGAAACGTTTGTGAAGGCTCGGTGTGGTGTGGCTATCAGCCTTTTATACTGCAAGCCTATTTAGTCTTTAATTAGGATCCCCTTTAGCTGCTGCCGAGGCAGCGACTACTCTTCCTGGGGTCCAACATAACAAATAAAATACATAAATATGCATAGCACTACATTTACATGACAATTTAGCCATTCAGCAGACGCTCCCATCCAGAGAGACCCACAGCTAGTGCATTCATCTTAAGATAGCCAGGCGAGACAACCACATATCACAGTCGTATCCCAACCACGTATCACATACAAATACATAATTGTGACACTCTGGCTCCAGGGACTCTGATTGTTGAGCCAGGGTTGTTATTTTCATTTAGGGTGTATTTCTATGTTGGATCTAGTTGTTCATTTCTATGTTTGGTTTTGTTGTTGATTAGTCATATGACTCCCAATCGGAGGTAACGAGTGTCAGCTGTCGGCTCGTTATCTCTGATTGGGAGCCATATTTTAACTGTGTGGTTTCACCTGGGTTTTGTGGGTTTTTGTTCCTGTACAGTATTTGTAACTGTGGACTTCACTAGTCGTCTTGGTTGATTGTTTTTGTCGTTCGTGTACTTTTCTCTAATAAAGTCATGTTCGTTCAACGCGCTGCGTTTTGGTCTGCTCCCTTTATAGACGACCGTGACAGAAAAACCCACCATAAAAGGACCAAGCGGCGTGTCAAGCGGCAACAGGATCCACCTACACAGGATTTATATCCACCCATAAAGGATTCATGGACATGGGAGGAGATTCTGGATGGTAAGGGGCCTTGGGCACAACCGGGAGAATATCGCCGTCCTCGTGAAGAGCTGGAGGCAGCTAAAGCCGAAGGCGCGATATGAGGAGGCAGCACGGAGGCAAGACTGGAAGCCTGTGGGTACTACCCAAGAATTTCTTGGGGGGGCTAAGAGGGAGTGTGGCGAAGTCAGGTGGAGACCTGCGCCTACTCCCTGGACTGACCGTGGAGAGCGAGAGTACGGGCAGACACCGTGTTACGCAGTTGAGCGCATGGTGTCTCCTGTACGCAGGCATAGCCCGGTTCGGTACAGTCCAGCTCCACGTATCGGCCGGGCTAGATTGAGTGTTGAGCCGGATGTCATGAAGCCGGTCCCACGCAGCTGGTCACCAGTGCGTCTCCTCGGGCCGCGTACATGGCACCAGCCTTGCGCATGGTGTTCCCGGTTCGCCCACATAGGCCGGTGCGGGTTATTACACCTCCCGTACTGGTCGGGCGACGGGGAGCATCAACCCAGGGAAGGTTGGGCAGGCTCAGTGCTCAAGGGAGCCAGTACGCCTGCACGGTCCGGTATTTCCGGTACCACCTCCTCGCTCCAGCCCAGTACCACCAGTACCTACACCACGCACCAGGTTTCCAGTGCGTCTTCAGAGCCCTGTGTCTCCTCCACGCACTGGCTCTATGGTGCGTGTCTCCAGCCCCTTTACCACCAGTGCATACACCACGCACCAAGCCTCCTGTGTGTCCCCAGAGTCCTGTGCGTCCTGTTGTTGCTCTCCGCACTAGCCCTGAGATGCGTGTCCTCAGCCCGGTACCTCCAGTTCCGGCACCACGCATCAGGCCTACGGTGCGTCCCCAGGGTCCAGCATGCCCTGTTGCTTCTCTCCGCACTAGCCCTGAGATGCGTGTCCTCAGCCCGGTACCTCCAGTTCCGGCACCACGCATCAGGCCTACGGTGCGTCCCCAGGGTCCAGCATGCCCTGTTGCTTCTCCCCGCACTAGCCCTGAGATGCGTGTCCTCAGCCCGGTACCTCCTGTTCCGGCACCACGCACCAGGCCTACGATGCGCCTCAGACGGCCAGAGTCTGCCGTCTGCCCAACGGGGCCTGAACTGTCCGTCTGCCCAACGCCGTCTGAACTGCCCGTCTGCCCAACGCCGTCTGAACTGTCCGTCTGCCAAGCGCCGCAGGAACTGCCCGTCTGTACTGAGCCTGCAAAGCCGCCCCGTCTGCCATGAGCCTTCAGAGCCGTCCGCCAGACCGGGAGCCGCTAGAGCTCTCCGCCAGACAGGAGCAGCCAGAGCCTTCCGCCAGACAGGATCAGCCAGAGCCTTCCGCCAGACAGGATCAGCCAGAGCCTTCCGCCAGACAGGATCAGCCAGAGCCTTCCGCCAGACAGGATCAGCCAGAGCCTTCCGCCAGACAGGATCAGCCAGAGCCTTCCGCCAGACAGGATCAGCCAGAGCCTTCCGCCAGACAGGATCAGCCAGAGCCTTCCGCCAGACAGGATCAGCCAGAGCCTTCCGCCAGACAGGATCAGCCAGAGCCTTCCGCCAGACAGGATCAGCCAGAGCCTTCCGCCAGCCAGGATCCGCCAGAGCCGTCCAGCCAGGATCCGCCAGAGCCGTCCAGCCAGGATCCGCCAGAGCCAGCTAGTCAGGTACTGCCCCTTAGTCCGGTGCTGCCCCTTTAGTCCGGTGCTGCCCCTTAGTCCGGTGCCGCCCCTTAATCCAGTGGGGTTTAGTTGGGGGTGGTCATGTGGAGGGGGCTACGGAAGCGGATAGTGACTAAGGTGGGGTGGGGACCACGACCTGGGCCAGAGCCGCCACCATGGACAGACGCCCACCCAGACCCTCCCCTAGACTGTATGCTGGTGCGCCCGGAGTTCGCACCTTTAGGGGGGGGTACTGTGACACTCTGGCTCCAGGGACTCTGATTGTTGAGCCAGGGTTGTTATTTTCATTTAGGGTGTATTTCTATGTTGGATCTAGTTGTTCATTTCTATGTTTGGTTTTGTTGTTGATTAGTCATATGACTCCCAATCGGAGGTAACGAGTGTCAGCTGTCGGCTCGTTATCTCTGATTGGGAGCCATATTTTAACTGTGTGGTTTCACCTGGGTTTTGTGGGTTTTTGTTCCTGTACAGTATTTGTAACTGTGGACTTCACTAGTCGTCTTGGTTGATTGTTTTTGTCGTTCGTGTACTTTTCTCTAATAAAGTCATGTTCGTTCAACGCGCTGCGTTTTGGTCTGCTCCCTTTATAGACGACCGTGACAATAATACAATACAAAATGCATAAAAATGTCTGAAAGACGTCAATTCAAAACGTCACACATAGCCTACATATCAGTACATACACACAATATATAGGTCTAATACATAGTACAGTGCAAATTACAATACAATATATATAAAATGGCAGTGTCTCTTCACAGTCCACGTCCTGCCATAAGGTGTTCTTTTATCTGGTTTTTGAATCTGGTTTTCGTTCTAGCTTGAGTTACTTGGGGTGGCAGAAAGTTCCATTTAGTCATGGTTCCATTTAATACTGTGTTTCCCAGCCTCTGTTCTGGACCAGGGGACTGTGATTAGACGTCTGGTTGCATGTCTTGTGTTGTACCGATGAGTGTCCGAACTGTGTGCCAACTGCTTGAACAGACAGTTCGGTACCTTCAACACATCAACATCTCGCACAAAGACCAATAGTGATGCAGTCAATCTCTCCTCAACTTTGAGCCAGGAGAGATTGACATGCATGTCATTGACATTCACCCTCCGTGTACATAAGTGCAATACGTGCTGCAATGTGCCTATGTCCTTCTTTGTCACACATGACCACACAACTGGACAGTAGTTCAGGTGCAACAAATCTAGGGCCTGTAGGACCGGTCTGGTTGACTGAGATGTCAAGAAAGCAGAGCAACGTCTTATCATGGGCAGACCTCTTCCCATTTTAGTAACCATTGAGTCTATATGTTTTGACCATGATAGCGTGCTATCTATAGGTGACGCCCAGCAGTTTAGTCTCTTCAACTTTCTCAATAGCCACATTATTCAATAATAGATCCAGATTACGTTTAGGGTTGAGCGAGTGATTTGTACCAAAAATGATGCTTTTAGTTTGAGATATTTAGCACCAGCCTATTACTAGTTACCCATTCTAAAACTGACTGGAGCTCTATGTTAAGGGTGTCCGTTATTTATTTTACTGTTGCAGCCGACGTTTATACTGTTGAGTCGTCAGCGTACATAGACACACAGGCTTTATTCAAGGTCAGTGGAAGGTCATTAGGAAAAAAAGAAAACAATGGTCCAAGCCGGCTGCCCTGTGGTACACAACACTCAACCAACCCTCTGCGTTCTGTTGGATAGGTAACTCTCAACCCATGATAAGGCAGAGGATGTTAATCCATAATGCCTACGTTTTTTCAGCAATATGTTATGTTAAGTCGAACTAAACAGCTCCCACAATCTTCTTATTACCAATTTCTTTCAGCCAATCATCAGTCATTTGTGTCAGTGCCGAGCATGTTGAGTGCCCTTCCCTATAAGCATGCTGAAAGACTGTTGTTAATTTGTTTTCAGTAAAATAACATTGTACTTGGTCGAACACGATTTTTTCCTATAGTTTGCTAAGCACAGGTAACAGGCTGATTGGGAGGCTGTTTCAATCATTAAAGGGTTATTTGCTATTTCTGGGCAGCGGAATGACCTTTGCCTTCCTCCAGGCCTGAGGACACACTCCGTCTTCTAGGCTTAGATTGAAGATGTGGTAAATAGGGAGTCTCAATGTATTCCGCTACCAACCTTAGTAATTTACCATCCAGGTTGTCGGTTCCAGTTGGTTTGTCCTTATTGATAGATAGCAATTAATTTTTTCACCTCTTCCAAACGAACTTTGCAGAATTCAAAAGCTACAGTGGTTGCCTTTCATCATTTGGTCCGTTATGCGTGAATATGAAGGCTTAATGTGTTGTCTGCATGTCATGCCTACATCTGCTAAACTTGTCAACAGAAAAGTTATTACAGTGATCGTGCAGGTTGAACTGCTCACAGCTGGCTTCCTACTAGGGCAAAACATCTCAGTGCTTACAGTATAACTCAGCTTCATAGGCACATGATTACTGCTGACAATAACTGTCGGATTGACAGAGGCATTTAGAGGAACATAAATTCGATTACTTACATTATGACTGCCACCCCCCCTGGGAAAATTTACATTTGCAGCAGCACTACGACAGCTCAGCGACACAATGGTAAGGATGATCTGAGCAGGGCTTGGGTCACTGATAAGTCATTGTCTCAACGCAGCTTTGAAATGCGAGGACAGGGTCCAGGCAGCAAGATGATTTAGATGGACTCCGTCATTCCTGTAGAGCATCTCCTGTTTCCAAAAGGTGTCAAAGTTATCTATAAAAGTTATGCCAACAAGCTACAGTCAGGGCCGGCTCTAGCCTTTTGGGGGGCCCTAAGCGATATTTGGTTGGCCTCCACCCCCCAAATGTTTTACGTTTTAAAGCTAACTTCCTGCAATTCTACACATTTTGCCATGACTTATGCCATATTAATGACATCTGAGTGAGAGTGACTAGCAAAATCAATGGGGCCCCCTGGAGGTCAGGGCCCCTGGGCACGTGCCCTGCGTGCCTCGTGTGCCTTGCGTGCCTGGTCGGTATTCGGCCATGATTACTACAAGTTCAGATAGCTGGCTAGACTCATTTACCAATCAAAAAACTGTTAGCTGACATGGCTAATTGAGTGACTGTCAGTGACTGACATAACAAGAGAGAAATTGCTGATGCACAACCAAATTTCAAACTTTCTAGTATTCCAACTCTCAACTGTAAGTTGAGACCCCGAACAGAGTTCCAAACCCCGCCTAGCTGCTTGGGGCCCTAAGCGACCGCTTATGTCGCCTGTGCCTGGAGCCGTCCCTGGCTACAGCGGTCTTTTAGCCAGATGTGTAATGCCAGTAATCTGCTGAATCTTTCACTGACCCAGCAATGGTACAGGGCCTGAAATAGTCTGACGCTTTTTGGAGTCTTTCAGAGCTAGAATCCATTCTTTAAAATCCAGTTTCAGCAGTGTTGTTTGACCCCACATGGACTACTGTCACACCCTGGCTCGGGGGACTCTATATGTTGAGCCAGGGTGTGTAGATTCATTGTGTTTGTGTGCTGAGTTTGAGTGTCTAGTTATTGTATTTCTATGTTGGCCAGAGTGGCTCCCAATCAGAGGCAACGAGTGTCAGCTGTTGCTAGTTGTCTCTGATTGGGAGCCATATTTAAACTGTCTGTTTTCCCTTTGTGTTTGTGGGATCTTGTTCCGTTTTGGTTTGTTGCCGTGTCGGTTGTGTTATACCGAGGACGTCACGTTTTCGTTTTGTTGTTTTGTTCGTGCATTCATTATATAAATAAATATGTTCGTTCATCACGCTGCGCCTTGGTCCACTTTCTACGACGATCGTGACAACTACGACAGTGTCAGCCCCAGGCAGCTGTCATGGAACTGTAGGAAGCAGCTTTGTAATGTCCTGTACTCGTGCTCCAGGATAGCATGGAGTTTTTGCCCCGGGACCCGAGATGTTTCTCACAACAGAGCTGCCGATAATAACAATAAAATGCTTCTCTTTATAAAAAATATTATTATATAAAATTGATAAATTAGCCTCCTTCTGTATGCCTAACTGTTTAAAAGACACATCCTATCTAACAAGCATATAAGAGTGTAGCATTCCGCCGGCATATCTCTCTCTGGGGCTAAGCCTAGGTTTCTCTTCCTTATATACAGTACCAGTCAAAAGTTTGGACACACCTATTCATTCCAGGGTTTTTCTTTATTTGTACAATTTTCTACATTGTAGAATACTAGTGAAGACATCAGAACTATGAAATAACACAAATTGAATCATGTAGTAACCAAAAAAGTGTTAAACAAATCAAAATATATTTTATATATTTGAGTAGCCACCCTTTGCCTTGATGACAGCTTTGCACACTCTTGGCATTCTCTCAACCAGCTTCATGAGGTAGTCACCTGGAATGAATTTCAATTAACAAGCGTGCCTTGTTAAAATTGTGCCTTTGTGGAATTTATTTCCTTCTTAATGCGTTTGAGCCAATCAGTTGTGTTGTGACAAGGTAGGGGGGTATACAGAAGATAGCCCTATTTGGTAAAAGAACAAGTCCATATTATGGCAAGAACAGCTCAAATAAGCAAAGAGAAACAACAGTCCATCATTACTTTAAGACATGAAGGTCAGTCAATACGGAACATTTCAAGAACTTTGAAAGTTTCTTCACAGGAAAGGAAGACCCAGAGTTACCTCTGCTGCAGAGGAGAAGTTAATTAGAGTTACCAGCCTCAGAAATTGCAGCCCAAATAAATGCTTCACAGAGTTCAAGTAACAGACACATCTCAACATCAACTGTTCAGAGGAGACTGCGTGATGAGTCCAGATTTGAGATTTTTGGTTCCAACCGCCGTGTCTTTGTGAGACGCAGAGTAGGTGAACAGATGATCTCCACATGTGTGGTTCCTACCATGAATTATGGAGGAGGAGGTGTGATGGTGTGTGGGTGCTTTGCTGGTGACACTGTCAGTGATATATTTAGAATTCAAGGCACACTTAACCAGCATGGCTACCACAGCATTCTGCAGCGATACGCCACCCCATCTGGTTTGGGCTTAGTGGGACTATAATTTGTTTTTCAACAGGACAATGACCCAAAACACACCTCCAGGCTGTGTAAGGGCTATTTTACCAAGAAGGAGAGTGATGGAGTGCTGCATCAGATGACCTGGCCTCCACAATTACCCGACCTCAACCCAATTGAGATGGTTTGGGATGAGTTGGACCGCAGAGTGAAGGAAAAGCATCCAACAAGCGCTCAGCATATGTGGTAACTCCTTCAAGACTGTTGGAAAAGCATTCCAGGTGAAGCTGGTTGTGAGAATGCCAAGAGTGTGCAAAGCTTTCCTCATGAAGCTGATTGAGAGAATGCCAAGAGTGTGCAAAGCTTTCGTCATGAAGCTGGTTGAGAGAATGCCAAGGCCAAGGCAAAGGGTGGCTATTTGAAGAATCTCAAATATAAAATATATTTAGATTTGTTTAACATTTTGGTTACTACATGATTCCATATGTGTTATTTCATAGTTTTGCTGTCTTCACTATTATTCTACAATGTAGAAAATAGTAAAAATAAAGAAAAACCCTTGAATGAGTAGGTGTGTCCAAACTTTTGACTAGTACTGTTTATATATATATATATTTGTTTAAATATTAATATCATACAGTGGACATCTAAGCCTATAGGCCTTTGCATGCAATGCCCTGATACATTTAGTGCTCAAATCTCTGACAGCTGAACCATGAAGTGGACAATTATTGTTTTAGGAAAATAAAAAGCAATAAAACAATAGGCTATAAAGTTTTGCATATGCACATCGAAACAAGGAATAGTGTCTTTGTAATAGGCTGTTTTTAAGAATATATAAATGTGGCTCATTTGGCCAATATCCCTTGTTTATTGATGGCGCTATCTGCCTTATGGGTTATGCACCCAATGCATATGGAAGACCGATAAATTTCTCAAATGTCCGATACATTTAAATCTTCCCGGTCACTTGTCCGGAGCAAAATGTTCCTGACGGAAACCGTGATTCACTAACACACACACATACACAGACTCTTGACCTGACACACCCACCATACCACACTCACAGCACCACAGAGAGAAGATTACTGTACAACCACAATGTTACCTGAATAAATTACTCTGCAACTCTGTTTGTCACCTGACAAAGATGCCAGAGGGATTGAAATGTTGTCTGATCCGTGTGTCTAAACAAGTCAATGGGGAGCATAACAGAGTTGAAAATTAGCGGTATATTCGGGTTTTTTCCTATAGCACCAGATAATCGGATGTGCATCTTTTTTTCCTTGTGAAGAGCCACAAGGTTACCTGAACCATTTAACCAACCCACATCAATACCTGTTACCATGACTCTGGTAGGGAACTCTGGGATATGGAGAAGGAGGAAGAAAGAGACAAAACACTTTTTTGAAAGCTTTACATTTTAGTTTTCACAAGACAACGCTCCAAATGTGGATTAACCTGAACCATTGAACCGAACACATTCATATCTGTTGTCTGTATAATCATAGGTAGATGAGGAAATGCATTTTGGAAGCTTTACATTTTCGCTGTCAGAACTCCGAAGACTACAAACGTGGAACCAATCACGTCAATATCTGTTGTACATGACCACAGGTTGGTGGCACCTTAATTGGGGAGGACAGGCTTGTGGTAATGGCTGGAGCGGAATAGTATCAAATACATCAAACAAATGGTTTCCAGGTGTTTGATGCCATTCCACAAACTCCATTCCAGCCATTATTATGAGCCGTCCTCCCCTCAGCAGCCTCCACTGATCATGACAGAACAGAAGGCAATATAGTACAGCAGTGCTATCGTGGATAAATAAATACATCCTCTCTTTCTCATGGTCCCCAGAACACAACGGGGAGCGAGCGCTGCACTGGGACACAGCTCCAAAGTCATGACTAACCTCTGAAGCCAATCAAACTGGTTCCCCCACCCAAAATAACTTCCTGATTTATAAGCGGACTGTGTTGACGATTGGACACAGAAGAAGAAGAAGAGACCACATCCAATCAGAGATTTTGTTCCAAATGGGACCTTAGTAGTAGGCCGTCATTGTAAATAAGAATTTGTTCTTAACTGACTTGCCTAGTTAAATAAAGGTTAAAAATAAGCAGTACACTATGTGTTTTGACACAGAAGAAGAGATGGATTCTGATTCGTATGGAGAAATAAACGCTATGGGGGATAAGAGGAAAGAGAGGGAGGGTTTTAAGCTCACGCCGCCTCCAGCCTCCAGAAGACAAGCCTGGATTTATTTTAGCTATAGAAATAGAGGAAATAGACTAGGACCTTAGGCTAACTGTTGTTCTTGTCCTTCATTCGCACTTGTATTCTCTTACTTATACTAGCACTGATTTCTGCAGATAGAAGCTATTTTGTACTTTCTCGTAATAATTGTGTCGTGGTTGATTTACCTACCATAGTTGAATGTACTGAATTGTAAGTCGCTCTGGATAAGACCGTCTGCTAAATAACTAAAATGTAAAATGTCTGATCAGAGACAAACAACAGAACTCTTTGAACCTGACATGGACAGTCTTTCTCTCCTGGTGTAGCGATCAACATTTTATTTTAAGGAGTAGACTATTGTTGTTGGAATATTAATAATATATGCCATTTAGCAGACGCTTTTAACCAAAGTGACTTACAGTCATGCGTGCATACATTTAACGTATGTGTGGTCCCGGGAATCGAACCCACTACCCTGGCATTGCAAGAATAGGCCTAGATCTATAATCAGCTATCTGAATGACAACCAAATAAAATAAGAAAACGGCCAGTGAGATTTTAAAGGGACGCTGTAAAATATTAAATGGCATCCTATTCCCTTTATAGTGGGCCCTGGTCAAAAGTAGTGCACTATAAAGGGAACAGGGTATCATTTGGGACATAGGGTATCATTTGTGAGATTTTGCAATTAGAGGATTATGCCAAGGCATCATGTCAGGGCACCAATCTGACTTCAGAACACTAGGGAGGATTCCACGATGTTATCAACTCAAAGAGAAGAGAAGAGTGTCTCTGCATTCTAAAATGGAATAACAAAGTTACGTAACAATGAGGAGAGTATCACAATGGTGTTATGGTATTCTGTGTTGCATAGGAACTAAATTGATGAATGTTTTTATATTTAATACAATACATAATATAATACATCATTCATAAGCAGAAAAATAAGCTGAGTGCAAAATATGGCACTAATATGCCACTGTGTGTGTGTGTGTGTGTGTGTGTGTGTGTGTGTGTGTGCGTGCATACATATGCCTGAATCTGTGAGATTATACATGCATGTGTCTGTATCTGTGTGCTAGCGTCTTCGTCCGTGTGTGAAGGTGTGTGAAGGTGTGTGAGGGGGTCGGTCAATGGGGACTACAGGGCTGGGATGGTTGGGAGGACGGGATGGAGAGACAGTGGGGTGCTTAGGGGGGGGCGGAGGGGTGGCGGAAGGAGGGCGTGTTGGAGGAGAGGGGGATGGAGACCTTCTGTAGAACAGCCACAGACTAGCATCAGACTAGCATCAGTACCAGCATCAGTACCAGCATCAACTGGTTGTGTTGGTTTGAGAGTGCAGCGGTCTGTCTACACAAGAGAATGGCCATATTACTCAGAAAATAAATGCCATATTCAAGCCAGAGGAACACAGAACAGATTCCTTCAACTCAACCTACTAACACACACACACACACACACACACACTTTTCGACCATTATTCTACACGGTATTGTGAAGTGTGTACTGACCAGGACAGTGTGAAACCCAGTACAGTAATTGTTTAACCAGAGGAACAACAGTAACAATCTCTCCAGACCCGTTAGACCATTCCACTGGGCTGTACTGGCTTTGCTCTCTGAACCCTCTAAATCCTTCCCATTCCACTGGGCTGTACTGGCTTTGCTCTCTGAACCCTCTAAATCCTTCCCATTCCACTGGGCTGTACTGGCTTTGCTCTCTGAACCCTCTAAATCCTTCCCATTCCACTGGGCTGTACTGGCTTTGCTCTCTGAACCCTCTAAATCCTTCCCATTCCACTGGGCTGTACTGGCTTTGCTCTCTGAACCCTCTAAATCCTTCCCATTCCACTGGGCTGTACTGGCTTTGCTCTCTGAACCCTCTAAATCCTTCCCATTCCACTGGGCTGTACTGGCTTTGCTCTCTGAACCCTCTAAATCCTTCCCATTCCACTGGGCTGTACTGGCTTTGCTCTCTGAACCCTCTAAATCCTTCCCATTCCACTGGGCTGTACTGGCTTTGCTCTCTGAACCCTCTAAATCCTTCCCATTCCACTGGGCTGTACTGGCTTTGCTCTCTGAACCCTCTAAATCCTTCCCATTCCACTGGGCTGTACTGGCTTTGCTCTCTGAACCCTCTAAATCCTTCCCATTCCACTGGGCTGTACTGGCTTTGCTCTCTGAACCCTCTAAATCCTTCCCATTCCACTGGGCTGTACTGGCTTTGCTCTCTGAACCCTCTAAATCCTTCCCATTCCACTGGGCTGTACTGGCTTTGCTCTCTGAACCCTCTAAATCCTTCCCATTCCACTGGGCTGTACTGGCTTTGCTCTCTGAACCCTCTAAATCCTTCCCATTCCACTGAGCTGTACTGGCTTTGCTCTCTGAACCCTCTAAATCCTTCCCATTCCACTGGGCTGTACTGGCTTTGCTCTCTGAACCCTCTAAATCCTTCCCATTCCACTGGGCTGTACTGGCTTTGCTCTCTGAACCCTCTAAATCCTTCCCATTCCACTGGGCTGTACTGGCTTTGCTCTCTGAACCCTCTAAATCCTTCCCATTCCACTGGGCTGTACTGGCTTTGCTCTCTGAACCCTCTAAATCCTTCCCATTCCACTGGGCTGTACTGGCTTTGCTCTCTGAACCCTCTAAATCCTTCCCATTCCACTGGGCTGTACTGGCTTTGCTCTCTGAACCCTCTAAATCCTTCCCATTCCACTGGGCTGTACTGGCTTTGCTCTCTGAACCCTCTAAATCCTTCCCATTCCACTGGGCTGTACTGGCTTTGCTCTCTGAACCCTCTAAATCCTTCCCATTCCACTGGGCTGTACTGGCTTTGCTCTCTGAACCCTCTAAATCCTTCCCATTCCACTGGGCTGTACTGGCTTTGCTCTCTGAACCCTCTAAATCCTTCCCATTCCACTGGGCTGTACTGGCTTTGCTCTCTGAACCCTCTAAATCCTTCCCATTCCACTGGGCTGTACTGGCTTTGCTCTCTGAACCCTCTAAATCCTTCCCATTCCACTGGGCTGTACTGGCTTTGCTCTCTGAACCCTCTAAATCCTTCCCATTCCACTGGGCTGTACTGGCTTTGCTCTCTGAACCCTCTAAATCCTTCCCATTCTCTCCTCCTGCACAACATACGTTGGACACGTTCACGCTCCACCGCCACACATTACATCTCCCTCGGTCTTTGCCTTCTCCATCACACGATACAGTGAACACTGCTTATGTTCAGCCTCGAAAAACACTTTCTACATACTAATCTTCAACATAGAAGAAAAAAAATGCATAAACTGTGCGCTCTCTAACCAGTCTTTTGCCATCTGTTTTTGCCTTCTCCATCACACGATCGGAAACTAAGCTTATTATACAATAGCCTCGAAAAGGAGCCACTTTCTCATTCATCTTTAACATACAGTACTACTTGTACGAGCACTCATTTCATTGTATCCAACCGATATAATAAAACCTAGCCGATACGAAAAGGGGAGGAATTCTCCAATATGGCAACGAGGATGATGTCTAGCGACAATCTGGTTCACAATAAAGCAATGCAATCACCCTTATCTGTGGACTCAGAAAGACATAGCATACCTCACACCTGAGCTAGAGACAATAGTGAAGACTGCAAACTTGAAATAGACTTATTCCTGTCACTATATTATAACTTATTGATCACGCTACATGTATAACAAATGTACATGTTAGGGGTCAATGAAGGGTGAATAGGAACTTTGTGAATGGAAAGTTACTGTGAGAAGAAAATCAGAAATGATTCTTCTGTCAAACATAAGTTAACATCCTTAATTACTATTTACACAATAAGGAATACAATAAGATCAAAAAAGCTTTAATTGGAGAAAAGAAAACGACGTCTTCAGTCTTGGAGAAGTGACCGGATAAAGAGGAAATGCTACCTGATTGGTCGACCGCGAAGACAACAGCGCAAAAGTAGGGCAATATTGGGCAGCAGATAAGAAGTTCCAAGAAGTTGCACCCCTACTCTCGTCCTGACATATAAATGGTTGTTTGATTATGTGCAGAATGTGCTTACAGCTGAGACATCCAGTGGGTGAATAAACTTGGTTTGAGCTTTTTCTAGTTGTCCGTTTGAGTTCTTACTCTGTTTGTTCAGAACCTAACAATGGCATGTTGAAATAGTGCAATCATCAAATAGCGGTTGGCTCCTGCTAAAATGATTTTTTATTAGCGTAACGGTTTAGCTTGCTGACATTTTTGGCCTTTCCAAAAGCATTTCTACAGATGGCATTTCCAACATGCAACCCACTCACTGAAAACATAACATTCGGTTGGAAAGCAGGGTTGGGGTCAATGCCATTTTTATTCAGTCAATCCAGAAAGCAAACAGAAATTCAAATTCTTCTCTGTGAGAAAAATATGATTTACTTCCTGAATTGACTGGATTGAAATGTAATTGAACCCACCAACCCTGTTGGACATAAGAACGAGCAAACGGGTCCTGCAGACCAATACCCTAAATCTACAACATAACAAACGTCCCAGACAGTATCCTGGAGTATGGAACAGTGACACATGAATCTTTTAGGGAGTCTGAGATCGATGCTCCAAATGACCGGTTTTCACTGTGAGGCCTGACGACTCATCCTGCTGGTGTCACTGTCAGAGACAAGGGGGCTAGGATGCCAAGGGACTCAGACTTTATCGCCACAATACATATAAATGCTGTACAGAGTGGTTGTGTGTGTGTGTGTGAGAGAGAGAGAGAGAGAGAGAGAGAGAGAGAGAGCATGAGAGAGAAAGAGAAAGAGAGAGAGAGAAAGAGAGACAGATGAATAGAGAAAGAGTGTGTGAGAAAGAGTGTGTGTGTGTGTGTGTGTGTGTGTGTGTGTGTGTGTGTGTGTGTGTGTGTGTGTGTGTGTGTGTGTGTGTGTGTGTGTGTGTGTGTGTGTGTGTGTGTGTAAAGAGGGAGTTGCAGGAATTCCTCTTGAGCCACAATTAACTCAGAGAGACAAAACAGCACCGGTTTTAATTTCTGGACACTGGCTGGGCTGCTCCACTGAAAACGTAGGACACAGGCTGGGCTCACACAGAGCAAGGAGATTGGAATTCTATTATTTGTTATGAGTCTGGCAGCATTCTGGCTACCTATCAAAACTCTATGCATAGGCTTCTATACTGTATACTAGCTGTCAGCTGATTGCACTATGTGGGTGGGAAGAGATGGGAAAGATGTGCTGTCCAATCATCTTTCACGCCTCCACCACAAATTACACCAGAGGCCAGAGACCCAAAAATAGCCTGGAACTCTCGACAGCAGGAGTTAAATCACCTGCTATACAATCGGGCCCTAGAGCAGGGATGGCCCCGACCCCCATTGAAAGTTGCCCATCCCTGCCCTAGAGCGTCCCAACTCAGGTGTGAGGTTGCACCTGTCCCGTCTCTGTGTTATTTCTCCCAACTCTATCCTCCTGGTACCTATCCTCCTGGTACATTTACATTTTTTACATTTTTTGTCAATTAGCAGACGCTCTTATCCAGAGTGACTTACAGTTAGTGAGTGCATACATTGGTACCTATCCTATCCTCCTGGTACCTATCCTCCTGGTACCTATCCTATCATCCTAGTACCTATCCTATCCTCCTGGTACCTATCCTATCCTCCTGGTACCTATCCTCCTGGTACCTATCCTATCCTCCTGGTACCTATCCTATCCTCCTGGTACCTATCCTCCTGGTACCTATCCTATCCTCATGGTACCTATCCTCCTGGTACCTATCCTCCTAGTACCTATCCTATCCTCCTGGTACCTATCCTATCCTCCTGGTACATATCCTCCTGGTACCTATCCTCCTTGTACCTATCATCCTGCTACCTATCCTATGCTCCTGGTACCTATCCTATGCTCCTGGTACCTATCCTATCCTCCTGGTACCTATCCTCCTGGTACCTATCCTCCTGGTACCTATCCTCCTGGTACCTATCCTCCTGGTACCTATCCTCCTTGTACCTATCATCCTGCTACCTATCCTATGCTCCTGGTACCTATCCTATGCTCCTGGTACCTATCCTATCCTCCTGGTACCTATCCTCCTGGTACCTATCCTCCTGGTACCTATCCTCCTGGTACCTATCCTCCTGGTACCTATCCTCCTGGTACCTATGCTCCTGGTACCTATCCTATCCTCCTGGTACCTATCCTCCTGGTACCTATCCTCCTGGTACCCTTCCTCCTGGTACCCATCCTCCTGGTACCTATGCTTCTGGTACCTATCCTCCTGGTACCTATCCTATCCTCCTGGTACCTATGCTCCTGGTACCTATCTTCCTGGTCTTTCAATCACTAGTGGGAAAGTGTTACATGTAAGGCAGTAGCCACCAGGTTCAAAATAGCTACCAAGAGATTCTGCCAGTAGAATTAAAGTTACTTGCTTTTAACATTATTTGACATACATTTTTATGATGCAAAGAGAGCAAACCACCATAATCTACCAAATATGCCAAAAAGTCACTATTATTCTGATTAGTCTAGTCATGGTCTGTTCCTCAAGTGTCAGGTGTGTTTATAGGCTACAAATGTAACGTGTATGCAATTGGAAAGCAATTGAAATGGGAGACAAACTTTAAAAGAAAACTTTCAGAAATTTTTTTGTTTTTCCACTTACCACAGTTTTCCTCGTCGCTGTTGTCTGAGCAGTCGTCATCGTCATCGCACCTCCATATGGTCGGTATACACCTTCTGTTATTGCACTGAAACTGGCCTTCCTCACACTCTTCTGCCTCTGTTTCTGGGGAGGAAGGGGGGACGACGACACATCAATATGGCCCTCAAAAGGCACACACTCAAACTGTCATTTGCAAATGAATGCATACTTGATATTCAGCATATTCATCCAGTCAGTAAGTATTTACGGAGGATTCTGTTATGAGCGTCACTTAACCCGAGGCTGTTTTGTTACAGGCAACTGTAGACACAATTGTAACGGACTGATTCTGTAGGCCTAACTGATCATTATAGGCTAGAATTTATAATCAACCACATCGTTACAATGAGACAAAGATGAATACCCCTCATCCTATGTTGCAATTATATGGATGCTGCCTCACATCCAAGGAGGAACACATGTCAAGTAGACGCACACAATTCCCATACATTTTCTCATTAATTTTACATCGGAAATACAGTTTAAACGCCCCCAATTTGTACTGTGTGCTATTTTCATTGAGTTTTCTGTAACAATGAGTGGTTCTCCCATATTGTTGTAACACTGTAGCGCTTGGAATCAATCCCTATCATCCGGAGGAGACCGCATATGGACCCTTCTCTCTGTTTAGCGTATTAAGGGTATAATTCTATCCGATTAACATCATTTTAGGGATCAAAGAAAATTGGACCAACCTTTTGAGGAGTGAAGTTTTAGGACTAACAAATGAAAGAGCAGTAGTTTCCCTATATCCGTCCACATTTCTGGAGGAGGTGATGGAGCTCATACACGAACAAAGCCTGTCCGAAAAACCGTTCTTCTAGCGATGCGACGATGGTAGCCTACTTTACCGGCCGAAACCCCCCTTGCCTTGCCTCAGCCTCACTGCCAATTTGAATCGGTGACGACGGCGTGTATGGGCGGGGATTGTGCCAAGAAAATAAAGCAGTCTTTTCAACGCGCCCCATTCTTTGCTGCCGATAACGTGAATATGTGTAGTCTACTGCAATATCCTATAATTATATCCAATAATATAATATCCTATAATTATTTTTTACAATGTTCTTCAGAAGGCCAAAACACTGGCAGGAATTCCCATAACTAAGAATTAACTTTTGTTCTTCCGGCGTGATGGATAGGCAGAAAAGCATGAGGATGCATTGACCAACAACGCATACGATAACTTATTACAGTATCCTATTCTATTCTATAGATGAAAACAATATATTACAACGTTTTAAATTATGGTGAAATTAAGAACTCTACAGTGGACCTTCAGGACAAATCTCTTACCTGAACAGATCAAAGGGTTAATTGTATTCGTTTTATATTGTTCCCCACTAATTTGTGTTCCCTGGAAACAAGGACCAAAACTAAGGTTTCTCCTACCACAATAATACACAATAAACTAAATGCGTATTAATTTAATATCTAATTGACCCTTTTCTGCAAAATAATAGTATGTATCACATAAATACACACACACACACACACACACACACACACACACACAGAGCAAGAGAGAGATACACAATCACTTCTACCCAGTTGGCTGTAGAATCAGACAGACAGACAGACAGACAGACAGACAGACAGACAGACAGACAGTAAGGTGGAGTGGGGAACTAGGCAGAGGAAAATATAAATGGGGTTACGGAGGTCAAACGATTATGCACCTGCAGGTGTTTAAAACACATCCGGACTTGTTTGCCAGCAGACGCTCAATTTGGGCATCTTTTTAAAAGGGTCTGAGAGTCACTCAGTGGCTTTTCTCTATCCTCACCAGCATGCAAAGTCACAGTAGGAACCCCCCCCTTGCCACTGCCATATATTTTTAACAATCCTAGTCTTAATAGACTGCACACCAAACAATTACGGGAATAAACACTCCTCGTCAAATATGTAAATGGTAAGGTGAGCAAGAGGCTCCGGCTAGCTTCCCTGTGGTGGCAGAAGAACATTACTACTACCCCTCCTTACCCACCATACACCTGTTTAACTGGTCTTGCTTAACACAATGAGGTTTCTGCACTGTGGTGATGGAGAAAAAAGCACAACAATGGGTATTTACAGTGTCAATGGCGCCGCGCCAGAACAAACAACGCTGTCAGTCAAATCTAGGCCACGACCATTGCTGACAGCCAAAATCAGTCATTTTAATGGAGATAAGCTGAAGTGGAACTTAATCCCACCACCCCCTCCCTCCAACACACACACACACACACACACACACACACACACATTACAATAATATCCTTAGCCAATCAGAGAGTTGGACCAAAGAGGGAAACATGTTGTCATGCCTGTTATCATGGATGCAATGATGGGTAAAAAATACGTTTTGGAGGCCATTGTGGGGCTCTGACGTGGTCAAATACGTTTCAGGCATTACTGTCTAAGAGTCAATGTCTTGACGGCGTCTACAGAATGTTCATACTTAGGCTGTCCTCTCCTTGACCAGCTAACTGTAACGGCTGAAACAGTGATGCCAGTTGATGTTGCTCAAGTAGCCGCTCAAAAGTCTTATTTCAATCATAGTAATACTGGGTCTTAAGTAAGATTTAGCCTGTACAGCATGATCATACTGTATCGTTTGGGAACCCAGAACCAACTGTCACAAGAATCTACATACTGTACAATAATAACTAGGTTTTCACATAATAATAATAATCATCATCATCATCATCATAATAATAATCATAATAATCACAATATATAGAATA
Source organism: Coregonus clupeaformis (assembly GCF_020615455.1). Lineage (NCBI taxonomy): Eukaryota > Metazoa > Chordata > Actinopteri > Salmoniformes > Salmonidae > Coregonus > Coregonus clupeaformis. The sequence goes on along the minus strand of NC_059205.1, from coordinate 3,002,943 downwards.
TTATAGAGCCATTTCCTCCTTTTCATCAGAGAGCTCTGTCAGCCTACTTAATAAAATTGTTTCGTAACCATCATGAACTTGAGCATTCTTCAGATGAAAGGCCTCCTGGTATTCCAAACAATGAGCTTAGAATCACAGGCAGTGTAGCAGGCCATTTCCTAGTGCTACGTAAAACAAAACTGAGTATAGAGCAGAGTGCTGTGCAAAGAAAAATACAATAACTGACTTTCAGCCCTCTGTGGAAACCTCCTCTCACCCCAGTGAGCAGCAGCAGAAATTGGGGGCCTGAATGTCACTATATTATGGGTGTCTCATTCTCCACAGGGATAGGGGCAAGAGGCATCTGTTCCCTTGCCAGATGAGAAATACTGAAGAACTGTACTATACACCTCTTGAAAGTTACATGATCTTCAATATAAGGATAAGTGAAATACAATCACTCTCAGACAAAGATGATGTTACACTTGTTGTAACCGTCTCTCTGTTCTCATAATGTTGCTTGCAAATTCCCAGGATTACAACAAATGGCTGCCTCAGACGAGAGGCCATGTCAGTGGCAGATCTAGTCGATCCAGTCACAAACTGATCCTTCCCCCTACTCGGACTGACAGGTCCTATGCCTTACTTTGTGAGACTGTTTAATGCTGCTTAACTGTAATATTGTATACTACATCTCATATATGCTGTATGTATTTTGTATTTCCTTACTTACACAGGCCTATGTATGCTGCAATTCAGCTTTTAGATGCAAATGTGTACAATTCAAAATAAACCTTAAATAAATAAATATAATTGAAAATCCATAAATAAAGTACAAATAAAGAACAACAAAAACATCTCTCAGATATAGAGATCATTTGAATGCTTACGTAACAAGCATGGGAACATCACAGACAATGTGAAAATATGCAAATATGTACCCAAATATGTAAATGCATACTAAAATATACATGTCATCATTTAGACTAGACCCAAGCCCAGTAAACCCACAGCATAACCGAGAATGATAGACAGCACAATGTTCTGAAATCACCTGGAATCTTTAAGTGGCAGAAATGAACTGGATCAAATTGGAATCTCACCCTATTGAAGATAACGCAGACGGAATTTAGTTTTCAGCCAATTTGCTGCAGAGAGTGCATGAGGACTAAATGAAAATGCATTTGGCACATTGAGGATTAAGCAAGAGGCAAACTACAGTACATCCTAGTGAAGAGAGAGAGAGAGAGCGAGAGAGAGACAGAGAGAGAGAGAGCGGCAGAGCAAGAGAGAGAAAGAAAGTGAGTGAGAGAGAGCGATGTTTATCAATCGATTGCAGCAATGTATAAATCCCAGAGGGGAACATTTACAAAATGGTTCTACAAAATGTATTTAAATGTTAATCAAATGAGACAGAGCTGCATACAGATAGAAGGGAATCTATGGTTCTGTAGGTACAGTGCATTCGGAAAGTATTCAGATCCCTTCCCCTTTTCCACATTTTGATACGTTACAGCCTTATTCTAAAATGGATTAAATAAACAATTTTCCTCATCAATCTACACACAATATCCCACAATGACAAAGCGAAAACAGGTTTTTAGAAATGTCCGCAAATTTATAAAAATACAAAATTAAATTAAATACGTATTTACATAAGTATTCAGACCCTTTGCTATGAGACTCGAAATTGAGCTCAGGTGCATCCTGTTTACATTGATCATCCTTGATGCTTCTACAACTTGATTAGAGTCCACCTGTGGTAAATTCAATTGATTGCACATGATTTGGAAAGGCACACACCTGTCTATATAAGTTCCCACAGTTGACAATGCATGTCAGAGCAAATACCAAGCCATGAGGTGGAAGGAATTGTCCGTAGAGCTCCGAGACAGGATTGTGTCGAGGCACAGATCTGGGGAAGGGTACCAAAAAATGTCTGCAACATTGAAGGTCCCCAAGAACACAGTGGCCTCCATCATTCTTAAATGGAAGAAGTTTGGAACCACCAAGACTCTTCCTAGAGCTGGCCGCCCGGCCAAACTGAGCCATCGGGGGAGAAGGGGCTTGGTCAGGGAGGTCACCAAGAACCCGATGGTCACTCTGACAGGGCTCCAGAGTTCCTCTGTGGAGATGGGAGAACCTTCCAGAAGGACAACCATCTCTGCAGCACTCCACCAATCAGGCCTTTATGGTAGAGTGGCCAGACGGATGCCGTTCCTCAGTAAAAGGCACATGACAGCCAGCTATGGGATATTGTGTGTAGATAGATGAATGGGAAAAACTATTTAATCAATTTTAGAATAAGGCTGTAACGTAACAAAATGTGGAAAAAGTAAAGGGGTCTGAATACTTTCCCAATGCACTGTATATCTGTAGCTACACAGTATGTGGTCACTGTGATTCTCTGTGGTGACAAAGGCAAATCGCTAAAATGGATGAACCTGAACCAAATCACTGGACCTGAACCAAATCACTGGACCTGAATCAAAATAATGCAGTGTGTGTTAATACATAGTAATACTTTCCTGAACCAACACTTGAACTTGACCCCCCCCCCTTCTACCTCTGACTTTGCTGATGACTTACTGTATTGAAGAAAAGTGTACTTACTATGCCTGTGATATGTGGTTGTCCCACCTTAGCTATCTAAATATGAATGCACTAACGGCAAGTTGCTCTGGATAAGAGCGTCGGCTAAATGACTCAAATGTAAAATGTAAATGTGTAACGTTAATACAAATGCAAAACCCACTACCTATGAGCACAGCATCTTACCTGCAAAAAAAACTTTCAGACTTTAAATGACACCTCTGTCTAGTTCCAGACAGACACTATGGGAGCTTCATGACTGAGGAGGCAGGAGCTATAACAACGCTAGTCTCTTTCAATGCCTGTCTCTTCCCACAGCCTATACCAATGCCAGTCTCTTCCCACAGCCTATACCAATGCCAGTCTCTTCCCACAGCCTATACCAATGCCAGTCTCTTCCCACAGCCTATACCAATGCCAGTCTCTTCCCACAGCCTATACCAATGCCTGTCTCTTCCCACAGCCTATACCAATGCCTGTCTCTTCCCACAGCCTATACCAATGCCTGTCTCTTCCCACAGCCTATACCAATGCCTGTCTCTTCCCACAGCCTATACCAATGCCAGTCTCTTCCCACAGCCTATACCAATGCCTGTCTCTTCCCACAGCCTATACCAATGCCTGTCTCTTCCCACAGCCTATACCAATGCCTGTCTCTTCCCACAGCCTATACCAATGCCTGTCTCTTCCCACAGCCTATACCAATGCCTGTCTCTTCCCACAGCCTATACCAATGCCTGTCTCTTCCCACAGCCTATACCAATGCCTGTCTCTTCCCACAGCCTATACCAATGCCAGTCTCTTCCCACAGCCTATACCAATGCTGTGAGAGTTGATGGTGGTGGGGCTGTCTCGGCTGAGTTGCCAAATAGTTGCCAATTAGTTGATCTGCGTCTGTCACCTTATATCCAGTCAATGATCTCATTTCCAGAAGACACCACGGGCCCTGTTTGAATACTCTAAGACGCATCCATCCATCCTTCCTTCCTTCCTTCCTTTAAGTTATCACTGTTCTGACATTACATAATTAGTGAACGATACTGTATGTAATGGAAAGCTTGCTTACACCAATCTAGTGATGTCAGATCAGTGATTACATCAAGGATGGAAGGAAGGATGGATTGAAGAGTATTGGAACAGGACGCATGTACTGTATCCTGAACCTCATTATTCCCCTTAGCACAACTGTTGTTTTGAGTTTGGATGCCCTGCAGTATAATCTTACCATCATACTCCTAGGTCCACATATAGACTGAGCCCCGGCCGGTGTTGGCTATTCATGTCATGTATACAGTATAGTGTTTGCATGTCCGCCACAGTCGCTGCTGCCTTACAAGCACTGTTCTGTACTTTCAATCACTCACACTCGGATACTATTCAGTGGTTTTGGGATTGTCTCACGCTGTCTCCCCGCAGAACCTCAGAGCCAGGAGGCTGGTGTACATCTGAACTGACTGATGCAGCATGACACACAGTGGTGCGTTGTGCAGCCGAGCATAGACAGCCTAATGGCAGCTGAGTGACACCATCATAAATCACAACCTCCTCTCCCCCATCACCTAGGCAACACATACAACCAGACCCTAGCAGACATACACTATAAGATTATGAGGTTTTATGTTGAAGAGGCCTCATTATCAGGCGATTAGTAGTTTATTTTATGGTTGACAAATGACAAATGGGATGGGGTGGTGTAAATTTCATATCATTCGTTTAAGAATGGTATACTCTGTGTGTTCAGATTTCTGTGTTTAGATATAGTTTAGGTTTAATTGAAGAAAAGTAGCCATTTCTGCTGGTATTTCAACTACAATTAATTAACCTTACATTTATAAATTATTCATAAATCATACAAATATTTACAGTATAATGTTAAATATAGTGTTTTACATTTAATTCCACATTGATAAGACATTGCGTGCAAAATCAGCATGCATGAGCCCATTCTGAAACTTACTAAATTACATTTTGTATTTTTGGCACTCAATTTGCCACACTCATGGGAACAATGTTTGTCAACTTTTCCCACGCCCAAATAGATACAAGGTTTCACGTCACGTGGCACGCGCCGTTTTAAATTGTGTGGTTACTGAGTGAAAAGTCTCTTGACTGAAAGCTCATGATCGTGACAAGCCTAGCTAGCAACAAAATCAGTGGGAAAATTAAGCAATTTTCGGATCACTTTTGCTTGACCTGCAGGCTTCTTGATCGCGGATAGCTAGCTAGCTAAGTAGAATTCATCATGTCAAATGTTTCCAAACCGCAAAAAAGTCAGAGAAACCCGAAGTGTGCCAGATGCAGAAATCATGGATTCATTGTTCAACTCAAGGGACATTCTGGGCAGTGTCAATTTCTTAAATGCAACTGTTGGAAATGTTCTCTGGTTGCAGAGAGAACGAAAATAATGGCATTCCAAAGACGGATCAAGAAAACTAACAAAGAAGAATCAGCACTTAATTTGGCGTGGTCAAGGCCGGGTGATACAGCGGTTGATGGCACTTTGAGCGGCCGGGAGGAAAGCGCTCATCTGCCCGACACATCTGGGGTGATGTCTCCTGGCCCTGGAACCCGTACAGAGACAGTCATCAAGATGCCACCACAACGGTTTAAAGAGGCAGACGGCAGGACCTATGCGGAGATGGAGGTCCCCATGGCAGCAGTGGCCGACGACAAGTCTGCCAAGGATGGCCTCGGCCCATGGAACACCCCTGGAGGTGGTGATCATCGTGTGGAAGATGGTCGTTATGGGGCACCTTGGAGTGGGATTCAGGATGCGCCTTCAGTGATGAGTCGAAGTAAGTGGATCATTATTTTGTTGAGTAACTTCACTCAACATGCATGTGTTTTTGTAGCGCCAGCTATATTCTTGAAAAACATAATAATAAAACAATGATATACATTTTAATATTGTTGATAAACGTTCTCAACTCGGTAGCTAGCTGACATGGTTAACGTTAGGTAGCTAGCGAATTTAACAGCTCTAATTTGGCGCCTTTTTATTGTCTTGTTGGGATACGTTTCTGCGGTGTTCTATAAATGAGTATGTAGCCTACACACAATTCTGTATGTACAACTCGCACGTACATTATTTCTTTACTTCTCTCCTCACCACAGGCGGCCCACATTTCCCCAGCGACTATGTTATAGCGGAGGTTGGCGGCCAGAGAGACATGTACTCTGGAGAAATGGTGGCCATGCAGTTCCCCTTCAAGTTCTACTCGCGTTACCCCAATGGCTATGCGGCTTGTCCGGCCATTCTGGTGAACATGCCGCTGCCACCACCAGGGTCTTTCAAGGTCGGACATGGTCCAATGGGTTTTCCTCACTTTCCACCACCTGGCCCGATGCACTACCCACCTGAGCCAGGTCCTATCAACGTAAGTCCAAAAATCATTAGAATTAAAAATATATAATTAAGTAAATGTGCTGTCAAAATGAGCTTTACAGTTGAGGCCATTACAGTATGCCTATGACATGACAGATTAAATATTTGTTATACATACTATGACATGACAGTGCATAGTTATTTTGGTGAAAATTAACACTGACAAAAAGGAAGTTTGCTTGTATGTGAATGTGTATGTTTTGCACCCAGGGTGGCAGAGCGCCCTTTGCCCCTCACCTCCCTGGCAGTGACATTCGTCCTGGAAGCTACCCGGAGGAGCTGGTTCGGAGGTCGCATCCACCACCACAGCCTTCTCTACCTAAGGACAGAGAACATGGTACAGGTATGTGTGTTTGTGGAATGCATAATGTCAAGAGACTGTCACTTGCTCTGCCACTGGGGCCCCAATGCTACAGAGGATGTAACAAAACAACAACAACAAAAATAATTAACAACTGATAATAGCAGAACAGAGGAACATATCTGTAGTACAGGAAGAGCTAGGACAACGTTTTTCAACGCCTGTCCAAATTGTATTATATTTATCTGTTTCTTGCGGATATTATTGCCATACATACACAGTCAAACATAATCTCAGTGCATACCATCTACTTCTACATTCTCTGACCACACTTGGTGTTAACTGAGGTACACAACTCGAATTGGCATGCTCACGATGTTGCCCTGTCTTTCCTTTGGCCTACTACAGGTGGACATCCCCAAAGCAGCCAAGGGGCAGAGGGCAGCTCAATGGAAAACGACTCCTCTTCCCAGAACACTGTGTGAGGGCGAAGGCCATGTGGTTGGCACCCTGACAGCCTTACCATATATCCACTTGAGAAAAATCATCTTTACCCTTTCTGTTGTGTAATTATACGGCACCAAAGACTTAGCTAAGTCACGGTTGACATTTACCATGTTACACCCCGTAGTGTAGTTCATTATGCACAGGGGTTTCAATTCTCATTTAACACACAATAACAACCATTGGATAAAATAACAACAACACAACAATAATCTGCTATCATTTCTGTAAGGAAAAAATTGAAATGTGTTACTTTTTAGATACAGAAGCAATTTTAAAAAAATGATTTAATAAATACTTTTTAACAGTCTTATATTTATAGCAGTTGTGATAGTCAAATATAATCCCATATTTGTTTGGTAAAAAAAAATGTATTGGCCTTGAATTACGAGTCATTTGTTTTGGCTTATCTTTATCAGGAACAATGTTTTCTTCCTCATTCAGTTAATTAGTCAGTTCAGCTGTATTATGTTCACAGCCATGTTGCAGTGTTCATGAAATAAATATATATATAACAGAAAATCAATGCTGTTTCCTGTTCGTAAACAGCTGCTTTTATGTAAAGGCCTGTGTGATTTGATACCGTTTTTAGTGTCAAGTACAAATAAGAAGAATATCTCTTTGTAAAGCCTCTCTGGGTGCTTCTTGTGACTCCGTTGACTGTCAGATGGTCAGACCAGTCAAACTCAACACATCCAATTTATTTGTATTACAGTGACTCTTGGACCAGGAGAAAATCTATATGGATTCACTGTTAAACGGCAAAAACAGGAGCGCATTGTCATTGCTAATATCACATTTGTACATAAGGAATAGCTTATAGTTTTAAGGTTACATTATCATTTTAGCCTGACCTTATTGCTCTCAATATTTCTTAAATATTGATCCTAATTCAGAGAAGCATTACATTACACCCACCTTCACACCGGGAATATTGAATATGAGGAAGTATCAAAAAAATACATCGAACCGCTATATTTCTTTCATACTTCAAACAGCCAGTTGGTGGATAAGCCAATTACAACCGACATCAATTATGTGTACATGAATATTAATACTGTCTTGTGTCACAGATGAGTGTTGGGAGTTTTTGAAACACAGATCCATGGATTAAAAATGGATAGTTTAGTGGTTAAACGCATTTGATACAGTATGTGGTTTACTGGTTAAGAGCGTTGTACCAGTAACCGAAAGGTCGCTGGTTCTAATCCCCGAGCCGACTAGGTGAAAAATCTGTCTGTGCCCTTGAGCAAGGCACTTAACCCTAATTGCTCCTGTAAGTCGCTCTGGATAAGAGCGTCTGCTAAATGACCAATTTATTTATTATTTTATGTACTCAAATGTAATTAATTTTGAGCATAAATTGTTATACAGTGTAGTTACAGTAATGTGCAATCAAAAATGATTCTGAAGTTGATATTAAAATGATCAGGCCGCATAAATTGCATAAGTAGTAGTTAGATATCATTGAAATGCCAAAGCCACTCGCATCTAGAGAATGTGCAGTATTTGGCGCCTTCCAGTGGTCCAGATTTGCGCAGCATTCTCCATGGTTGCTATGGTATCGCTCCGGCTTCATGTATCCTTGGTAACCACACACACCAGAAGAACACATCCGTTTTGCAAAACATGATGCACGAAAACTTTTTTTAGAAAGACGGATTCACTTATCTAAACGTTCCAAACGTGCATAACTTGCTAGTTAACCTTAACTTTGCAAAGTTTCAACTACGGACCAGGTTAGTGTCAATGCACGAGAGTGGGTGTCTTTCTAGCCAGTTAGCTTGCATTGCAAACATAACTTTCTCAGCTAACGCTAACTGCTAACGTTAGCTAGCTAATTTAGCCTGGCTGCATGTTTGCATGACAGACTGGCTAGCTAAGTGTGTGTGTGTGCTTTGACTTACAGACAGTCGAAAAATTGGTTCTAATAACGTGCCACCGGATTGAACAATGGCTTCGATTGTAGCCCAGTGTCACTACATCTTCGGATTGCGGACAGGAGTGATAAATAATCTTTGCTACTTCGATGAGCAGACTGTCATCTTCCCATGCGGAAACAACTGTGTACGCTACAACATTGACCAGAGATGGCAGAGGTTCATTCCAGGTAGTTGCTCCCAAATGATAACAGTAATAATTGTAGCTATACTTATCTTCTCTTGCGGTGTACATACTGTATCAAATGCGTTTAGTTAGCTAGCTACGTTTATTGGAAAATGATGACGTGTTCTCAATCAACTTGCCTGGTTAAATAAAGGTATGCTACATGAAATGAAAATTACAAAGACCAAAACCTCATATACAACATTAGGTGTTCGTCCCAAATGGCATCCTATTCCCTATGTAGTGCACTACCCCTCCATTTTCCCTCATAGGCACAGAGAAAAGCCAGGGTATGCAAGCCCTGGCCATCAGCGCCAACCGCCGCTACTTGGCCGTGTCAGAGCGTGGTGAGAAGGGCACCATCACCGTGTACGACCTGCAGCACGAGCAGAGCCGGAAGAGGAAGGTGCTCAGTGGGGGAGAGGTCCCGGTGCTGGAGTTTGTCTCCATGGCCTTCTCCCCCGACTCCAAGTACCTGATAGGGCAGGCAGGAGCCCCCGACTGGACCCTGTTCTACTGGATGTGGGAGAAGCAGAAGGTCATGGCCTCAGTGAAGACGACGGGGTCCACCAACCCCATCAACCAGGTGTGTGAGACAGATATAGGCAGGCCAGAGGAGAGAAGAGAGGGGAGAAGTGGGCCTTTACTTCATGATGGTATTTTATCCTGGTCAAATAATGGTGAAATGAAAACAAAAGTGTGACATTTTGAGCTACAATTGTGGATGTACATATCTTATGGGCGCACACGTACACACGTACACACACAGACACACACACCTATAATCGATAGACCGAAAATTAAGCATAACCAGTGCTTGACTTGGGCAGGAGCTCACCCGAGCTGAGTACCGGCACCTCAGATCTTCTACTGCTTGAGCTCCTGTTCCTCTTATAGAATATTAGCTCAAAAGTATTGTGGAGCTCCTGCACCTAAATATAAACAGTACCGGCACCCAAAATGAGTACCAGAACCTATTTCAGTCCAAGTCAAGCACAGAGCATAACATACTCAACCACACACACACACAAACACACAATAAACAAGATCATAACTACATACCTTCTATCACAAAGACCCATCTTCATCATCTTCATCTCTCCCATCATCACCCCCAGGTCAGCTTTAACCCGCAGGACAACACCCAGATCTGTGTGAGTGGCAATGGGGTCTTCAAGCTCTTCCGCTATGCCGAGGGCACCCTGAAGCAGTCCAACTTCCTTAAGCTGGAGTCCCAGAACTTCCTGTCGCACACCTGGATGTCCGAGGAGCGTGTCATAGCGGGGACAGAGACGGGCAGGCTGCTGGTGTTCGAGTCAGGTGACTTGCGCTGGGAGATGAGCGTCACCACCAAGCCTGCCACGCAGGAGGCAGACAGGTCAGACAGGATGATCAATCAATCTAACATTTTTACAAAAAAATAGTTACAGCAGTATTTGTCACAAAGTCCTTTATAGTAACCCGAGCACATTCATTAACCAGCCAGGGATCATTAAACTGTTAGGGCTCTTTTATAATTGTAACATATAGTGTTTAATACATGTTATTAAACACTATAACTATTATTATTGGCAAGTTAATTCGTGTGGTGGACTTTTAGAAATATAATTAATAGAAAGGGCGTCTCCATTCAAGTCAATGATGGCATAATGGGTGGACTGGCAGCCATTTTGGGTGTACCCATGCCTAGGTTGAAGAACCTAGGGAGAATCTCAATTGCATACTCCTCGCGTCCTCTCTCCTCTCTCCTCGCCTCCTTCTCAAAACAAATTGGATGAGAAAGCCAGAGGTCCCTCCCCTCTGAACTTTTCCTCCAATGAGTTTTGAGAAGGAGGCATGGAGAGAGGAGAGAGGACGTGAGGAGTATGCAATTGAGATTCTCTCCTAGACCCATGCCAGGAAGTGAAAGCAGGAAGTGTACCATTTAATCTGTGCTGTGATTTGTTGAGTCATCTGACATACATTAGATGCGGTGTAGAGGTCAATGGAACTCGACCAAAACAATGGAAATGCCATGGAAACGCGTGGGGGAAAGATGCCGTGGGGGAAAGATCCCGAATCTCCTCGTTGCCCCCCAGCAAAATTACCCTACCTTTAGGCTATTGTTTATATGTGTATTTCACACTATGTTGAGGTAAACATTGTTTTATAATGCTTGTATGGATGTGAACCCCAATACATGTTCATGTCATCGTTACCAATCAACTGCATTACAGTTAAAAAACAACTTTGACTACCACCACTAATTTCTGTATGCTAGCTATGCTAACCAGCTTATACGAACGGAAGTTAGCATTTAGCAGTCACTTCTTCTGAACTTGAAAAGTGGCTACTTCTAAATGTTGTGCTGCGAAAACTGCCAAATATATACAAATCAGACTTTAGTAACCACATTGTGGGTCTGTTGTAATACATTAATCATGACGAATTTGACAAATATCTACTTTATTAGATCAGATTTGTTGAATGTGCGCCTATCCAGCGTCCTTCTTCTATCCCCCAACGGTCTGCGTTCCATTGACCTCTTTACCGCATCTATTTTAAAAAATACGTAAGCCACATCAGTTAGCATCATTTTAATGAACATTCTACATTACCATGGCAATCCAGCATCAGTTGATAGAACATTCCAAAATACCATGGAAATTATTGCATCACAATAACAAGAAGCCATTGCGATTGCACCCAGTCAAATTGCTTCCAAGCCCGTTCTATTAAAATCATTGGACGATTCTGGTTTGTCGAAGTGTTATGCAATGACAATGTAGTTAGTTTTTTTAAGCACTGGCTGCTTACAAGCAGCTATTTAGCAGAATGTTTTTTTTTGTCATTTAGCAGATGCTCTTATCCAGAGCGACTTACAGGAGCAATTGGGGTTAAGTGCCTTGCTCGAGCACATCGACAGATTTTTTTCACCTAGTCAGCTCAGGGATTTGAACCAGCGACCTTTTGGTTACTGGCGCAACGCTCTTAACCGCTAGGCTACCTGTCTCTAGAAATGCTTCCTGCAAGGGGAATCCTACCACACTTATACCCCATTGACAATTGGACTGTCTGAGCCTAATCATAAACAGATGGAATGCTCAAATGGATAACAAATGACTGTCCTTTCACGGCCCAGACAACTAGAGAGGAGAAAGCCAGAGGAGGCCAAGTCAGAGGGAGCAGCCCCAGCCCATCTGCCCAGAGTCACAGCCATCACGTCTTACTCTAAGGGCTTTGCCTGCTCCGCCGGCCCAGGGACCGTGTGTCTGTTTGAGAAGACAGAGGAGAAGGACAACTACAGAAAGACTAGGGAGATCAGGGTAATGGCAATGTGTGGATCACACGATAACTTGACTTCTAAATGGTCTCTGAAATGAGTGTGTGTGTGTGTGTGTGGAGGGGGGGGGGCATATTTGATGTGTGTGTGTGTGTGTGTCAGATCCCTGCGGACCTGTGCAGCAACGAGCCGAGCCATGCGGAGCAGCAGGAGATGGTCACGTTGTGTATCAGCCCGTCAGAGGAGACCCTGGTCACCAGTACGGACCGTGGTCAGCTCTACAGCATCACCCTGTCCTCTGCTGAGATGAACAAGGTGAGCAGTGATCTTGGCCTATATGTATAGTACAGGGGGGCCAGAGACCCCTTTTGTGTTAGAAAATTAATCAGGAACCCCCTCATAATCAGAACACAACTCGAGTGAGATAAAAATAGCATACAAGGAATTTTACTATGACTTCGGGCAGTGCATCGCTGGACGAACCAAGTCTCTGGGAATGAACATTTTAAAGGACCTCCTCTTGGCATCAGAGAAAACATTTTGCTGTTTTCAAGCTAATTTCATGTAATTCTACACATTTTGTCATGGGGAAGAGATAACATTTTGCAGTTTTCTATCTTAAATTACAGCGCATTTATGTAAAAAAATTATAATACAAGAAGTATTAAAGTAACTGCCCAGTGTTTACAGATTTCTATGAAATATGACCTATAATTAATTACAATATGAGTGAAATAGTTTTCTTAAAAAAAAAAGAAGGTAATTAAGTATGTTAAAAAGCTACTTTTCTGTGTTGGAATGGTGTGGGCGTACCCCAACAACAGAATGTTGTGGGCGTATACCGGTCATAAAAAATATTCATACGAGTAGACCGCTGATTGGCCAGCTCAGCCAAGGCAGTATGACATAATTCTCTATGAGGAAGTAGCAAGCATTTTTTAAACGGTCTGTTTGAGATACAAGTTTGAGGCAGAGGAGGCTGGTGGGAGGAGCTATAGGAGGACGGGCTCATTGTAATGGCTGGAATGAAATCAATGCAACAGTATCAAACATATGGAAACTCCATTTATTCCAGCCATTGTAATGAGCCCGTCCTCCTATAGCTCCTCCCACCAGCCTCCAACCTGAATCTCAAACAGACCGTTTTTGTTTTGTTTAAATATTTTGAGATCTGGCCATATCAGGTCATATTTCAGACCCCACTTTGAGAACCCCTGGTATATTATATAGTCTTTATGGCTGTGTGCAAGGTGAACAGCTGTTATGGCATTGCATGCTAGAGCATACTGGGCTTGCAGTCAGCAGGATTAGGTCCAGGTTAGGTTCGGTCCAAATTCTACTTTTCTTTATTTTGTTATTCTATCCTTCCTTCCTTCCAATCCTTGGATTGGTCAGAGCAATATAGTTGAGAGCCCGAGATTGAGCGTGAATATGACTAGTGTCACGGTTCAGACAGACGACCAGAGGACCACAAGTGCGTCACACCAGAAAGTTTATTAAACTTAAGGGAAAAGGGAAGTAGGGAGTGAATGAAGGCTCCAGGGGTAACAGGGATCCCGTCCAATGTGCTGGGTCTGTGCCCCCCCCAGTGGCAGCGATGCGTCCTATGAAGCCGGTGGTGGGTGGTCCAGAAGTCCTGGGGGGGGGAGACACAGACACAACAGGGCGGAATGAAACAAGGCAGCAGTACAGTTCAAGGGAAATCCAAAATACGTAGTAGCAAGGCAGAAGGCTGGTCAGAGTTACCGGGATTGAAGAGTAGTCAGGAGTCGTAATGGCAGAAGCAGGTCTGGATCTCCTGGGGCAGACGAGTATCCAAAAATCAGGCAGGTCCGGGGTCACAAAACCAGGGTGAGCCAGAAGCGCGAGCAAACAGGTTCCGGGAGTGAGCTTTGCAGACGATCTGACACCGGAGAGCTGAAAGACAGGGCCTTAAATACTGGGAGAGGTAGTGGGTAATGCAGCGCAGCTGGCAGAGTAATTAGAGCAGAGCAGAGCAGGGACAGGTGGAGCTAGTTAGGCTGAGTAGAGAGAGTGGTGAGCAGAGTGGAAGAAAATTAAGGTGGTAACCCGGTGGAGTGAGAGGCTCATGACAGAACCCCCCCCCCAAGGGACGGCCCCAGAAGTCCCAAGAGCAACACCACGCCGGGCGGGAGGAGGGGAGCCGGAGGAGGGGCTAGAACTCCTCCGAACGGTCTGAGTGAACGTCCTCATCCTCGGAGGAAGCCGGAGGGCCGTGGTCGGGAGATGGGACAGGTCCCGAGACAGGATCAGGCACAGGACAGGAAGCCGAGCGGGCAGGACGGTTAGGGACCCCTCTGGGGCGGCCCCTACGGATTGCAGGTTGATCAGGATGCCGTTGGTGGAAAGCGGTGATGAGGTCCTATCCACAATCCGACTAGCTGGCACCCAGGTCCTTTCCTCAGGTCCATAGCCCTCCCAGTCAATGAGGTACTGGAGACCCCTACCCCTCCGTCTGGACCGAAGCAGGCGGCGGACGGTGTAAACCAGACCACCATCGACGAGCCGTGGAGGAGGAGGACAAGGCGCAGCAGGGACCAGCGGACTCTCATGGATGGGCTTAATCTTAGACACATGGAAAGTGGGGTGCACCCTCAGGGAATTAGGCAGTTGGAGCCGGACAGCAGTTGGGCTAATCACTCTTATGATAGGGAATGGGCCAATGAACCGAGGTGCCAGCTTCTGCGACTCCACCCTGAGTGGCAGGTTCTTCGATGACAACCACACCCTTTGACCAACATGGTAGGTGGGAGCAGGAATTCTCCGACGGTTGGCCCCGGTAGTGTAGCTGGCAACGGATCTGAGGAGTGTGGCTCGGGCTTGTGACCAGGTGCGGCGACATCGACGGGCAAAAGCAAGTGCAGATGGGCAAGTAACCTCCTCTTCCTGGCTGGCAAATAGAGGAGGCTGGTATCCATAAACACATTGGAAAGGGGACATACCGATGGCAGAGCAGGTCAGAGAATTGTGTGCGTACTCCACCCATGTCAATTGCTGCGACCAGGAGTGGGGGTTGCGTGAAGTCATGCATCGCAGTGCCTTCTCGAGCTCCTGATTAGCCCGCTCTGACTGCCCATTGGATTGGGGATGGAATCCGGAAGTCAGACTGACTGTGGCTCCCAGCAGGTGACAGAACTCCTTCCAAAAAGCGGAGGAGAATTGTGGACCACGGTCAGAAACTACATCCTTTGGCAGTCCGTGGATCCGGAAGACGTGTTCCAGGACCACCTGGGCGGTCTCCTTGGCGGTTGGGAGCTTGGGGAGGGGAAATGAAGTGTGCCATCTTGCTGAAACGGTCAACTATGGTGAGAATGACGGTCATGCCACTTGAAGGGGGGCAGCCCCGTGACAAAGTCAAGGGCGATGTGAGACCAGGGACGTCTGGGCACAGGCAGGGGCTGCAGCAATCCGGCTGGGGGCTGGCAGGACGACTTGTGTTGGTTGCAGATGGGGCAGGCTTGGACGAATTCCCCGTACATCCTTCCTCAGAGAGGGCCACCAGAACCTCTGGGCGAGCAGGTTGTAAGTGCGGGTGGAGCCAGGGTGACAAGCTAGGCGGGAGTCATGTCCCCACTGAACGACCTGGGACCTCAGGTCTTCGGGGGACAAAAAGGCGGTCAGCTGGGCAAGTGCTGGGACCTGGCTGGTTACGGAGAGCCTCCAGCACCTGTTCCTCAACAGCCCAGGTCAGAGCTGCAACGATGCAGGGACTTGGCAGAATCGACACAGGGTCCTTGGAGGGGTGTCATCCTTCTGGAATTGACGGGAGAGGGCGTCTGGCTTGGTGTTGCGTGATCCAGGCCGGTATGACAGAGTGAAATTAAACCTGGTGAAGAACAGGGCCCAGCGGGACTGCCTGGAGTTCAACCGTTTGGCCGTGCGGATGTACTCCAAGTTCTTGTGATCGGTCCAAACGAGAAATGGAATGGTGGACCCCTCCAGCCAGTGACGCCACTCCTCCAAGGCAAGCTTCACAGCCAGCAGCTCACGGTTCCCTATGTCGTAATTGCACTCAGAGGGGGACAACCGACGTGAGAAAAAGGCACAGGGATGGAGCTTCCTATCCTCCGCAGCCCACTGAGAAATCACAGCACCAACTCCCACATCCGAGGCGTCCACCTCCACAATGAATTGCCGGTCCACATCAGGCATCTGGAGGATGGGAGCGGAGGTGAACCTCACCTTGAGGGTACTGAAGGCTTTGTCGGCTGCTGGGGTCCAGGTGAAGGGGTTGCTTGGTGCTGGTTAGAGCAGTGAGAGGGGCAGCAACGGTACTGTAGTTCCGGATAAACTTTCTATAGAAGTTAGCAAACCCCAGAAACTGTTGCAGCTTCTTTCTGTTCTCCGGAACTGGCCATGAAGTGACTGCTGATACTTTGGCAGGATCCATTTGGATACTTCCCTCTGCCACTATGTACCCCAGGAAGGCCACTGTCTTGACGTGAAACTCACATTTCTCTGCCTTGGCGTAGAGGGAATTCTCCAGAAGACGATGAAGGACTTGCTGGACATGGCGGGTGTGTTCAGACAGGTTTCTGGAGTAGATTAAGATGTCATCCAGGTAAACGAAGACAAACTTGTTTAACATGTCCCGCAGTACATCATTCACTAGAGCCTGGAACACAGCAGGAGCATTGGTGAGGCCAAAAGGCATAACCAGATACTCGTAGTGGCCTGTTGGTGTATTGAATGCGGTTTTCCATTCATCTCCCTCCCGGATCCGCACTAGGTGGTAAGCGTTTCTGAGATCCAACTTGGTAAAAACAGTGGCTCCCTGGAGCAACTCAAAAGCAGAGGTGAGCAGAGGCAGAGGGTAACGGTTTTTCACTGTGATGTCGTTGAGTCCCCTGTAGTCGATGCAGGGGCGAAGAGATCCGTCCTTCTTCCCCCACAAAGAAGAAGCCAGCACCAGCAGGAGATGAAGATGAACGGATTAATCCTGCGGACAGAGAGCCATTGATGTAGTCCTCCATGGACTTTCTTTCAGGAGCAGACAACGAATAAAGACGACCCTTTGGAGGGGCTGTTCCAGGGAGGAGGTCGATGGCACAGTCGTACGGTCGGTGAGGGGGCAGAGATGTGGCTCTAGCTTTGTTAAACACCTCTCTGAGACCATGGTAGCATTCTGGGACATTGGAGAGGTCAGGAGCGGAGTTAGTAGGTACTGGCCGAGGGGTAGTGCGGCAGCAAGCAGGCAGGTTCGGTGGCAGTCCTCTCCCCACTCCCTGATCACCCCGGTCACCCAGTCGAGCTGAGGGTTGTGCCGGGCGGAGCCATGGGTAACCCAGGATGAGGGGTTGGCCTGGAGAGGGGAGCAGGTGAAACTGGATAGTTTCTTGATGGTTTCCGGACAGACCCATCGAGACCGGGGCCGTGACATGAGTGACCGATCCGAGTAAGTGTCCGTCCAGTGCCCGGGCAGGAATAGGAGGTGTCAAACGGAGGTTCTCCAGTCCCAGTTGGCGTGCCAGCTTGATGTCCATTATGTTGGCTTCGGCGCCAGAATCCACCAGAGCGGCCAGGGTGTGAGTTGAGTCAGAGAGGCGGAGGTGAACTTGCAGCAGGGGTTTGCGGTCGGAGGACTGGATGGTCATTGAACTCAACCGGACTCCCCCTATGCCCGGTGAGCTTCGGCCCTTTAAAGGGCAGGTTACCACACGATGTCCATCACCTCCACAATAGAGGCAGAGGTTTGAGGTGAAGCGTCGCTGGCGCTCTGCAGGAGTGAGAGAGGCTCGCCCAATCTCCATAGGCTCAGACTGATCAAGCTGACCTGGGTGAGTGGCAGTAGATGACAGGAGCCCAGTCGGATCTCTCCGAATGCCGGTAGTAGGTGGACCTTGGCGCCCCCTCTCACGACGACGGGTCTGTATCCTTCTGTCGATCCTGACAGTCAGTGCGATGGCTTCATCAAGAGTGGAAGGCAGTTCATGGGAGACCAACTGCGTCCTTGATATAGTCAGCCAAACTATGGAAGAAACGCGTCCACCAACGATGGTGTGTTCCAAGAACTTCGTCTAGCCAGGGTTCGGAAGTCGATGGAATGGTCTGCGACTGTACGTCTGCCTTGTCGAATACTGAACAGTTCACGAGACGCCTCTGCGGTTGGTGAATCCAGGTCAAACACCTTCAGCATCTCCTCAGCAAACAGGTCGAAGGTTGCACATGCGGGGGTTTGACGTTCGAACTCTGCTGTTCCCCAGAGTCGAGCTCGGCCCGTCAGGTGAGTGATGGCATACCCAACTTTAGCCCCCTCCGTGGCGAAGGTCCTTGGCTGCAAGGAGAACTGAAGTCGGCAGCTAGTCAGGAATGGCCGGACCTGGGTTGAATCGCCGTTGAACCGCTCGGGGTTTCCAATCTTGGGTTCCGGAGCAGCGGCTGCAAAGACCGGGGCAGGTAACTCGGGGGCAGGGCTGGTGGGCAGACTGGCTGGGGTCAGGTTGGTGAGGAGTTGAATGATCATGGCGAGTTGTTGTTGCTGCTGCTGGAACTGCTGCTCATGCTCATCGGTTTCCATGTCGGGGAAAGTGTGCGCTGAGTCCATAATGGTCAGATCGTACTGTCACGGTTCAGACAGACGACCAGAGGACCACAAGTGCGTCACACCAGAAAGTTTATTAAACTTAAGGGAAAAGGGAAGTAGGGAGTGAATGAAGGCTCCAGGGGTAACAGGGATCCCCGTCCAATGTGCTGGGTCTGTGCCCCCCAGTGGCAGCGATGCGTCCTATGAAGCCGGTGGTGGGTGGTCCAGAAGTCCTGGGGGGGGGAGACACAGACACAACAGGGCGGAATGAAACAAGGCAGCAGTACAGTTCAAGGGAAATCCAAAATACGTAGTAGCAAGGCAGAAGGCTGGTCAGAGTTACCGGGATTGAAGAGTAGTCAGGAGTCGTAATGGCAGAAGCAGGTCTGGATCTCCTGGGGCAGACGAGTATCCAAAAAATCAGGCAGGTCCGGGGGTCACAAAACCAGGGTGAGCCAGAAGCGCGAGCAAACAGGTTCCGGGAGTGAGCTTTGCAGACGATCTGACACCGGAGAGCTGAAAGACAGGGCCTTAAATACTGGGAGAGGTAGTGGGTAATGCAGCGCAGCTGGCAGAGTAATTAGAGCAGAGCAGAGCAGGGACAGGTGGAGCTAGTTAGGCTGAGTAGAGAGAGTGGTGAGCAGAGTGGAAGAAAATTAAGGTGGTAACCCGGTGGAGTGAGAGGCTCATGACAACTAGGTGAAGTATATTTACCATATTGGTTTCCCATTAGACAATCCTTGCACCCGTAGTGTGCACTTGTGCACTCCTCCCAGTGCATTTCAAATAATTGGATTGGTGCTTGAAAGTAAGTTAACAAGTGCACACTTTGGGCAGAAGAGTATAGAATTGGGACGTTGAAAGGCTTGTGTGCCTCTTGCACTAACCTCCATTTCTCTGTGTTGTCCACCAGGGGGAGCAAGCCCACTTTGAGTTCCTGTCCCACTCGTTTCACTCCAACATCATCACAGGCCTGTCCATCTGCATCCGCAAGCCCCTCATCGCAACATGCTCCCTGGACCACTCCGTACGCATCTGGAACTTTGAGACCAAGTAAGAAATTATCTCTTTGCTTTTCAATGGGAAAAATGTAAATGGGAATTTTCAGTTCACTTCCTGAACTGACTGAATTGAAATGGAATCAACCCCAACTGTGTTCTCCATTAGTGTACGTCTGTTGTCTCTAGGTTATATATTTCAGCGCTTTTCATTCCATTCTATTCATACTGTGGGACGAAACCTGAGAACAGGGTGACCTCATGTCCCGGATTTTGCGGGACAGTCCCGCATTTTGGCCCATTGTCCCGCGTCCCGCAACCAAACAGTCATGTCCCGCATTTTATCAACAAATTAAAACACCACTAATATACAGATTTTTTTAAACAAATGTATATTCATGTAGGCTACACTCTTGTTGTCCCACATTTGAGTATTTTAAATGTGGTCACCCGACTTGAGAAACCTACGCTCAATTCAAACTTTAGTGAAAATCTCCTATTGGCTCCAAAGCATGATTTGCACAAAATGGATTTGCACAAAATTGATTTACACAAAATTGATTTGCACGAAATTGATTTGCACAAAAAGTACTTACTTACTCCTCCTGGAGCATAGCCCATCAACAACAGCTTTATGCTAATGCTGTATTATATATAAGAATATTTTCCTCTTGCCTGTGTCAGTGTGCTGGAGCTACATAAGGAGTTCCAGGAGGAGGCCTTCAGCGTAGCCCTGCACCCCTCTGGTCTCTTCATCCTGGTGGGCTTCTCCGACAAGCTGCGCCTCATGAACCTGCTCATCGACGATGTTAGGACCTTCAAGGAGTTCACTGTCAGGGGCTGCAGAGAGGTGGGGGAAGGAGTGTGTGGAGGGGTGTGTGGTGGGGTGTGTGGAGGGTGGGGAGCGGTGTGTGGTGGGGTGTGTGGAGGGGTGGGGAGCGGTGTGTGGTGGGGTGTGTGGTGGGGTGTGTGGTGGGGTGGGGAGCGGTGTGTGGAGGGGTGGGGAGCGGTGTGTGGTGGGGTGTGTGGTGGGGTGTGTGGTGGGGTGTGGTGGGGTGTGTGGAGGGGTGTGTGGTGGGGTTTGTGGTGGGGTGTGTGGTGGGGTGTGGTGGGGTGTGTGGAGGGGTGTGTGGTGGGGTGTGTGGTGGGGTGGGGAGCGGTGTGTGGAGGGGTGTGTGGAGGGGTGTGTGGAGCGGTGTGTGGAGGGGTGTGTGGTGGGGTGTGTGGTGGGGTGTGTGGAGGGGTGGGGAGGGGTGTGTGGGGGGGTGGGGAGCGGTGTGTGGAGGGGTGTGTGGAGGGGTGTGTGGAGCGGTGTGTGGAGCGGTGTGTGGATGGGTGTGTGGAGGGGTGTGTGGAGGGGTGTGTGGTGGGGTGTGTGGTGGGGTGGGGAGCGGTGTGTGGAGGGGTGTGTGGAGGGGTGTGTGGAGGGGTGTGTGGTGGGGTGTGTGGAGGGGTGTGTG